>NW_026945754.1:2500-12500 GCF_034702125.1 Engraulis encrasicolus
CGAGTGGAGATGTGATATTTTTCTTCGATTGCATGTCACCTCAACTCTGAGGACTTCAAAAGACCCTATTTTTGCACAAAACACACACACAGAGACACACACAGAGACACACACACACACACACACACACACACACACACACACACACACACACACACACACACACACACACACACACACACACACACACACACACACACACACACACACACACACACACACACACAGACACACACACAGCATCTTTTTTTTTTTTTACAATGCTGCACACTTGCTCATGCTGATGCTCACGCTCAGTGGCTTCCAATCGTCTCCTCCCCCTCCTCCTCCCACTTCTCTTTCCCTCCCCTCTCACAATACACTTGATGACAACTACGTATTGTACAGTAGTAACACACATGTTTAAAGACGCACACAGACATATGCACATGCACACACACAAGCATGCACACACACACACACACACACACACACACACACACACACACGCACACACACACACACACACACACACACACACACACACACACACACACACACACACACACACACTCACACACACACCAACACACACACACACACACACACACACACACAGCACATGCACATACAGTACATGTTGTAACACAGAGCATATTCACTTACACTATTACAGACACACATGCAACAGCCTTGCAGTACACACACACACACGCACACACACATGAACACACACACACACACACACACACACACACACACACACACACACACACACACACACACACACACACACACACACACACACACACACACACACACACACACACGCGCGCGCACACACACACACACACGCACACACACCGTTTGTATTCTGCCATTCGCTCATTGTTCGAGCAGCTTCATGAATTGGTTTCTCTTCGCGGCACTCTCTCTGGCACGCCGTGGCTCCTCTCCTCTCCTCTCCTCCCGGCCACGGTTGTGCACATCGGCAAATGAGCCGCGGGAGTTTGGGGTTTGCCAATCTATCTCCGGCGAGGGGGAGACAGAGGAGCGCGGCGAGAGAGACAGGCAGGAGGGGGAGTCCAGGGTCACTCCAATTACAGTGTGTTCACTCAGTTCCCGCCGACTCCCTGGGCACCAGCCATCAAGTAGCCTACCCCCCCCCTGCCCCCTACCATACCCCCTACCATACCCACTACCATACCCACTACCATACCCCCTACCCACTACCCCCTAGCCACTACCCCCTACCACGGCTGTAGTGGTCAAATTAGAGGTGGGTAAACTATGTATTTTTTGATCAGACAGACCGTGACGCGACGCGACGCGTGTATCATCGGTGTATCTGTGTATCTACAGGTATGAAAATGGGTTTGAGGCCAGGCATGATAGTAGGCCTATAAAGTATCGGTATCAACGCATCCAAAATGGTCATTTGTTTAAAAGCCACTAGAACTTTTTGGCATGCACATTCATTTGTCTACTATAAATGACAATTAAAATCTCTTCAGTTAGGCCTATAGGCCTATCACATAATTTGTGTGATCATATGATGCAGAGTGTGCCTGTTCTGTCCTGATCTGAGTGTTAGCAGTGGAGCGTACACAGACTTGACAGGCAGCTAAACTCGTCTTTCTTCCAAAATGTAGTATTTATTTAGTCGAAAGCAACGTGTGAAACTGTAAACAAACAATGAAAACCACTTATTAGGCGTCTGCCTAAACCATAGGGCACTGCACTGTAACAACAATTCTAACAACAAAAGCCATCTACACGAGAAAATAAATGAAGTGTTACTTCTCCTACTTCAGCACGCTACAATAGATTAAACACATATTCACGTTGTTCAAAATTGTAATATCAAGCGATGATGAGAACAGAATAAGAAGGTATGCGTTGTTATAAATATGAGACGAACGTCAGCATCATAACGGTTAGCTAAATTAGGTTACGATGACACAGAGAAAAGCACCCATAAAGTTCACTAACGTTGACACAATCAATACGAACAGGTAGGTATTATAATCTTAAAAAACACTTACAGACATTGCTGCCTTAGAGCGGACATAAGTGTACTCCGGTACAAAGTGAAATGAAGTTACCGGCATTATCTTCGGCATTCATTAAGTTACGTGTTGATTCTTCGCAACATTTCATTCATTCCCAAGAGTTTATAACTGCTGCCATAGAAACGGGCACACGCAACCAGGACCCCACGTCAAAATAAGAGCACAAGCAACTCTGCATTAAGCACCCCGACATACCAGCAAATTATACCAACAAACATTCAACTTACAACTTAAGCTTCTCTTTTCATCAGTTTAAAACTGGGGGCAGAACACTCCCCGTCTGGCATTACTGATGCCAATGCTGAACTTAGCTTTTACACTTGAACACTTTTTTTCCTTTTAAATTTTTTTTTTTTTTTTTTTTTTCAGTCACTCTAGGAGAAGGTGGTGTCAGAGATGGGCAGCAGGTAAGTCTTCTGCCGCTGTTCTGGCAGTATTGGAGTGGGTGGGCGTGAACAGCGGGTGCTGAAAGGTGTCTGGGAGGGCCAGGTAGTAAGGCATAGCAGAGAATCTGTAGCAGCGATGGACTGAGAAAAGTCTGCTGCTACTGCTGCTGCTGCTGCCGCTGCGTTATTATGGCAGCACTGTGGGAGGACAAGGCCACCGGTGACTCTACCGAGCCGCTGCGTTATTATGGCAGCACTGTAGGAGGACATGGCCACCGGTGACTCTACTGACCACCAAGGTGGTAGCATACAAAAGAGGCCTGGTGAGGTGGCCACCAGGTTACCTGTAGATCTGGAGGCTGGGTCTGGGAGGCTGACTCTAGGAAGATGGTGTCTGGGGGTTGGTGTCTAGGAGGCTGGCTCTAGGAGGTTGGTGTCTGGGAGGTTGGTGTCTGGGAGGCTGGTGTCTGGGTGTCTGGGAGGCTGGTGTCTGGGTGTCTCAGAGGTTGGAGTCTGGGAGGTTGGTGTCTAGGAGGCTGGTGTCTGGGAGGCTGGTGTCTGGGTGTCTCGGAGGTTGGAGTCTGGGAGGTTGGTGTCTAGGAGGCTGGTGTCTGGGAGGCTGGTGTCTGGGAGGTTGGTGTCTGGGTGTCTAGGAAGTTGGAGTCTGGGAGGTTGGTGTCTTGGAGGTTGGTGTCTTGGAGGTTGGTGTCTAGGAGGCTGGTGTCTGGGAGGCTGGTGTCTGGGTGTCTCGGAGGTTGGAGTCTGGGAGGTTGGTGTCTAGGAGGCTGGTGTCTCGGAGGTTGGAGTCTGGGAGGTTGGTGTCTAGGTGTCTAGGAAGTTGGAGTCTGGGAGGTTGGTGTCTGGGTGTCTAGGAAGTTGGAGTCTGGGAGGTTGGTGTCTTGGAGGCTGGTGTCTGGGAGGCTGGTGTCTGGGAGGTTGGAGTCTGGGAGGTTGGTGTCTGGGTGTCTAGGAAGTTGGAGTCTGGGAGGTTGGTGTCTTGGAGGCTGGTGTCTGGGTGTCTGGGAGGTTGGAGTCTGGGAGGCTGGTGTCTGGGAGATTGGTGTCTGGGGCTGGTGTCTGAAGGGTGCAGGAACCTTTGAAGTGCCCTGGGATGCTGCCTGCACCTTGGGGTGTGCCTTCCCAGTCACTCTCAAGGAGGAGGATGATGTCCGAGATGGGTCTCAGGTAAGTCTTTGAAGTGCCTTGGGATGCTGCCCGCACCTCAACTTTGCGTACTCTTCCATCGCTGCTTGGAAAGGCCAATGTGACCAAAGCCATTGGCCACTCATTTCTTGGAGCTTGACTCTGTTTCAGCAACACAACGTCGCCGACTTGCAGGTTGCGCTGTGTCTTGTGCCACTTACGCCTTGAATGGAGAGTGCTCAAGTACTCAGTCCTCCAACGGCCCAAAAACTCATTTGCCAGAGCTTGCACTTGTTTCCACTGGCCTCTCAGGAGATCTTTGCTGGTGAAGTTCCCTGGTGGAGCGTGCAGGCCTGGCTTTTGGGTCAGGAGCATGGCAGGGGACAGCAGGACAGGAGAGGTGGGGTCTGATGAAACAGGAGTCAGTGGTCTTGCATTGATGATTGCTGATATCTCTGCCATTAAGGTGCACAGGACTTCGTGCGTCAGGTGATTGTGTTTGTTTTGCAAAAGCATTGAGTCTAGTATTCTTCGTGAGACTCCAATCATTCGTTCCCATACTCCTCCCATGTGGGAGGCATGTGGTGGGTTGAACTCCCATGTGCAGTCTTTGCTGTGGAGATAGCTCAGGATTTCAGTCTGCTTTTCTTCAAGACGCTCCATTCCCAACTCTACACTAGCAGCTATGAAGTTTGTCCCCCTGTCGGACCTGAGCTGCTTCGCTGGGCCTCTGATGGCAAAGAATCTTCGCAATGCATTGATACAGCTTGTGGCATCCATTGACTCTATAACTTCAATGTGTACTCCCCTGGTATTCATGCATGTGAACAGAATGGCCCACCTTTTGCTCTGTGCTGCTCCGCCTCGAGTGCGCCGGGTCATCACCGTCCATGGTCCAAATACGTCTAGCCCGACGTATGTAAAGGGTGGGGAGGTGTTGAGCCGCTCTGGAGGGAGGTCAGCCATTTTCTGCACTTCCAGCTTCCTTCTCAGCTTACGGCATGTCACGCAGTGATGCAGGGTAGAATTCACTAGTTTCTTGCCACTGACTATCCACAGTCCGGCTGCTCTGATGGCTCCTTCTGTCAATTGTCGTCCCTGGTGAGCCACTTCAGCGTGATAGTGTTGTACAAGCAGCTTGGTTACATGGCTATTCTTAGGGAGGATAACGGGGTGTTTTTCTTCGAAATCAAGAGAGGCATTTCTGAGGCGTCCCCCAACCCGTAGTAGGTCGTCGGTCATGTAAGGGTCAAGGGTCAAGATCTGACTCAAATTGGGGATCTCTCTGTTTGCTTGAAGAGCTGTGTATTCATCTGTGTATGCCTCTCTCTGAACAACCTCTAGAATGAGCTTCTTGGCTGCTGTGCGTTCCTCGAGTGTGCGAGTCTTACTGCACTGATGCCAGCCTTTGCATGTGTGCTGTGGAAGTGTGTTGTTGGATTCTGATTTGTGCGACCGTACCTGATGTATCAAGTAGGAGACAGCTCTCAGCAGGGAGTTCCATGTTGAAAAGCGCTGGAATCTCTCAGTGGTAAGTTTCTTAGCTTCGAGATGAGTGGCTAGAGTGGTCACAGTTGGTCTAACTTCCATATCCGTTTCAGGATCGATCAGTGCAAAGTGTTCGCGGTTCTTCGTCTCTGGAGGCTTGTGAAGGAAACTGGGCCCTTTAAACCACATCGTGTCCATAAGCTGTGATGCTGCTACCGATCTGGTGACTAGGTCTGCTGGGTTCTGTTCTGAGGGGACGTAATGCCACTGGTCTGGTGATGTTGCCTGGCGTATACGGTGCACACGATTGTGCACATACACATAGAAGCGCTTGGAATCATTGGAGATATAGCCGAGGACGACTTTGCTGTCGCAGTAGAATTTCACAGCGTCTGGCTTGAAGTCCAGCTCGTCTAGGATCAGCTCTGCCATCTCCGTCGCTAGAACAGCTCCACAGAGCTCGAGGCGTGGGATTGTGGGTTCTGGTTGTGGTGACAGCTTAGCCTTTCCCAGCACAAATCCAACCTCGCAGAGGCCTTCTTCTGTGACAGCCCTTAAGTAGGCTACTGCTCCTATAGCCCAGCTCGAAGCGTCAGAAAAAAGACACAGTTCTGTGTATTTGACATTTGAGAGTGACATCTTCACATAACAGCGAGGGACATGGAGGTTACTCAGGTCTTCAAGTGAGGTTTTCCACTCATCCCATTTACTCCTCTTTTCATCAGGCAGAAGACTGTCCCAGTCTTGAACTCCACTGGACAGCTCTCGTAGTAGCAGTCTGCCTCTTATGGTCACTGGCGCTGCCAAACCCAGTGGGTCAAAGATGCTGTTAACGACAGAGAGCACACCGCGTCGGGTGTAAGGCTTGTTGGCGATGGCGACCTTGAAGGTGAACGTGTCAGTGTTGATGTCCCAGCATAGGCCTAAGCTCCTCTGTGTAGGCAGGGTCTCGTCGTCTAGGCCTAAGTCTTTGATGCCTGAGGCCAGTTCTTCAGGTTCGAAGGCTTTCATCACTGTGACGCTGTTCGATGCGATTTTGTGCAGTTTCAAGTTGGACTCGGCGAGTGATGCACATGTTCGCTTCATCAGATCGATTGCTGCTGATTCGGTTGGCAGTGATATGAGCCCGTCATCCACGTAAAAGTGTCTGTCAACAAACTGTTTTGTGTCTGTGCCGTACTTTGCCTCGCCTCTCTGAGCAGCTCGTCGCAGGCCATAGATGGCAACCGCTGGGGATGGACTGTTGCCAAAGACGTGCACACGCATGCGGAATTCTTGAACCTTCTTTGAGAAGTCATTGTCTTCGTGCCACAAAAATCTCAGGTAGTCTCTGTGGTCGTGTCGCACCAGGAATGCGTAAAACATCTGTTGGATGTCAGCCGTGACTGCGATGAGGTCCTTCCTAAAACGTATCAGTACGCCCAGAAGAGAGTTGTTTAGGTCGGGGCCTGTAAGCAGCACTGAGTTGAGGGAGACACCGTGCTGTTGGGCGCTTGAATCGAAAACGACACGTATCTGGCCTGGCTTTTGTGGATGGTAAACACCGAATATGGGTAGGTACCAACATTCTTGCTTCTCCTGGATGGGCGGTGCCCGCTCAGCATGCTTGTTTTCGAACAATTTTTCCATGAAGGAGGCGAACTGCTGCTTCATCTCTGCATTCTTGTTCAGTGTGCGTCTTAAAGAATTGAGGCGAGACAGTGCGTGCTCTCTGTTGTTGGGGAGCGGAAGCCGAGGAGACTTGAATGGCAATGGAGCTATCCAGTTCTTTTCTTCATCTTGATGGACTTCTTCCTCCATAATGTTCAGAAACGATTCATCCTCGAAAGACATGGCGCACTTGTTGTCATCATCGGTTCTCTGAAAGACCGTGAGCCCCAGCTGTTCTCTGGTAGGTTTTGACTTTGACGTGTGTGCAGAGTGTCTATGCTTGTGCTCCCCGCCGTAACTCAGTCTCTCTTTGACGTAGATGTTGTTTTGACAAGGCATAAGGTGCGATGGACGTCCGTTCTGAAGAATATGGGTTCTGAAGGTATTCACAGTGGGCTTGTGAGCGTTGTCGAGACACACTTCGCCTATAATCACCCAGCCCAAATCCAAACGCTGAGCGAAGGGTGCATCATGGGGCCCGTTTACTTGCTCTCTCACCTTGTGAACGCGTATCATGTCTCTCCCCAACAGGATCATCATCTGGGCACCAGGGTCTAGCTTGGGAATGTGCGGAGCGATGTGTCTGAGATGAGGGTGTGCGAGGGCAACCTCTGGTGTTGGAATTTCAGACTTGTTGGTCAATATCTCATTACACTCAATAAGCGGTGGGAGATCCAGGCACACACCTCCATTCATTGCCTGAAGTTGAAAGCCGACGGCTCTTCTTCCAGTCATCTCAGTTGTGCCGCCGCATGTTCTCATCAGGTATGGTGCTGGGCTACTGTCGACTCCGAACAACTGGAAGAATTCAGAGCGGGCTAAAGAACAGTTACTTTGGTCATCGAGTATGACGTATGCTTTGATGGCGCTTTGCGGTTGACCTTGAGGGAAGACGCGCGCCAGGCAGACCTTTGCGCAGGAGCGTGGAAGACTGCTCACGCCACAGACCTTGGTGCACTGCGATCTCACTTCAAGGGACTGGCTGGTTGACTGTGCTTCTGCACCTGGTGCAGCTGAAGACGTAGGTGTTGACTGGTAGGTGTCAGGATGCATGGCTGAGCAGTGTCTTTCGCTTTCACATTCGCCACATTTCAGTGCTGCATGGCAGTCCTTGGCCAGGTGGTTGGGAGCACAGCATCTGTAACAGCGCTTGTGTTCTTTGAGAATGTCCCTCCGTTCATGCAGTGTTTTTGTCCTGAATGACCTACATTTCTCGAGTGGATGGCTTTTCTTGTGCACAGGGCAGTATTGAGCAGGGTGAGTGTCTGCAGTGCCTGTGATGTCTGTGTCGCCGGTGGTAGACATGTCCGTCTTCTGTACAGATATGTACGTCTTCTCGACTCTGCTGTTGTTCGACACAGTGAAATTCGGGTCATTGCGGGCCTTTGCCTGGCGGTCAATGAAGTCAACGAAGAATGAAAAAGGGGGGAAGGTGCTTCCATACTGCTCTTTGAAGTGGGAGCCTGTGGTGAGCCACTTTTCTTGCAGGCCAGGAGGCAGCTTCTCAACTATGGGTTTTACCCCACGAGGCGTGTCGAGGTAAGCCAGCCCGGGAAGGTAGCCGTCGTCCTTAGCTGCCAGAAGCTCCATGAGAAGGTCACTGAGCTCTCTCAGTTTGACATTGTCCCTGGTCGACAGACGGGGAAAGTTGTCCAGTCTTCTGAACAGCGCATTTTCCATCACCTCTGGCGTGCCGTAGCATTCTTGTAGTCTCTGCCAGGACAAACAGAGGGCAGCTCTGGGGTTAGTGACGTGAACAGCACGAATCCTCTTCACATGTTCTGATGACTCTTTGCCCAGCCACTTCGCAAGGAGGTCTAACTCTTCACTGTATGTAAGCCCCAAGCCATGTGTTGCATTGAAGAAAGATGACTGCCATGCTCTGAAATTCTCTGCTGAGTCGTCAAATTTAGTAAGGCCAGTGGTCACTAACTCTCTGCGCGCCAGGAACTTGGCAAAGTCGATCATGGGTGGAGAGTCATGGTGAACAGGAGGATGCTGGTTGTGTGTGGCGATGGCTGTGTGACTGTGTGGCGGCTTTACCTCTATAGCTTCAGGTGCAGGCTGATATGGACTGTTTACAGAGTACCGCATTTTGAGGTGATGTGGAAAAACAGACTGTTGTTCGCAGATCTGTGGCTGATGTGGTGATGAGCCGAAGTCTCTGACTGGGGGCTCTGCTGCTCTAGTTGCTGAATGGAATGAGAGGTCGTTCACTACGTACTGGGTGTCGTGCTGTGGTAAGGCAGGGGGTGGTATGCTGACGATCTGTGGCTCATGTGTTGGTGGTATGAAGTCTCTGAATGAAGGTTTTACCTCCACAGCTCCCAGGGGCTGATGTGGAAGGCTGTTCCCTGTGCGGTGCATTTCGCGGTGATGCAGTAAGGCAGAAGACTGTGCGCTGGCCCGTGACTGGCATTCCACATACTCTTCAATGCGCTGTTGAGTCATTTGTGGTGGAACTGCACTTCTTAGGCTTTGCACATCTTCATTCCCCATGGCTACCGCTGCTTCCAACACTTCAGCTTCGACCCTCGCTGCCTCTGCATCCCTTTCATATTCCAATGCTTCCAAATCTGCGTCTAATGCGGCCTTTTGAAGATCCAACTTGGCTCTCTCCTTCTTCAATTCTAACTGTCTCTTCGCGTAAGAAGCCTTGGTGAGCGCTGCTTCAGCTGTGGCTCTAGCTTTGGCGGCAGCCTCCATGGCTCTTGAAGATGACGAACGTTTTGAGCTGGTTCTCGAGTGGACCGATGCCTGAGGAGTCGATGGACGTGACTGGTTTGTTTCAGGCTTCGTTTCATAACTATTTTTAGAATCTGACGACATGTTGGAGTTCTAATGTCCGTTGCTCCCTCGCTAGCAATGTCTTTTCACTGTTCTGTCCTGATCTGAGTGTTAGCAGTGGAGCGTACACAGACTTGACAGGCAGCTAAACTCGTCTTTCTTCCAAAATGTAGTATTTATTTAGTCGAAAGCAACGTGTGAAACTGTAAACAAACAATGAAAACCACTTATTAGGCGTCTGCCTAAACCATAGGGCACTGCACTGTAACAACAATTCTAACAACAAAAGCCATCTACACGAGAAAATAAATGAAGTGTTACTTCTCCTACTTCAGCACGCTACAATAGATTAAACACATATTCACGTTGTTCAAAATTGTAATATCAAGCGATGATGAGAACAGAATAAGAAGGTATGCGTTGTTATAAATATGAGACGAACGTCAGCATCATAACGGTTAGCTAAATTAGGTTACGATGACACAGAGAAAAGCA
>NW_026945754.1:20000-34952 GCF_034702125.1 Engraulis encrasicolus
AACACACAGACCTAAATATGAATGATGCTCCTCCCCTTACTGTATGATACAGTTACATCTGCTTTCAGATGAAGGGAGGAGAGATGAGAGAAGGAGGGGGCAGGGGGTAGGGGGTAGGAGTGGTCAATTGAAGTTGGGGGCACTCATTGGAGACGGGAACATTATCCTTTCACTACTGTAAGCACACACATACATAAGCACACACACGCACGCACACACGCACGCACGCACGCACGCACGCACACACACACACACACACACACACACACACACACACACACACACACACACACACACACACACACACACACACACACACACACATATAGTGACTTACAGATCATATTCACAAACGTCTTCGCTGGTGTAATACAGTGTGGTGGTGTGCAGTTTTTGCCTATGCAATACAGCACACAAATACAGAGTAGAGCATCATTCATTCATACACACATGGACATATACGCGCATGCATGAATGCACACACTCAGGCACAGACACATACACACACACACACACACACACACACACACACACACACACACACACACACACACACACACACACACACACACACACACACACACACACACACACACACACACAGTTGAAGAGCGTTTTCTCCTTCTGGCTGTTGGGGTGTTGCCACTGGGGCAGAAGATGAGGCACAGGGGGGATCTCCTGCAGAACAGAGAGAGAGAGAGAGAGAGAGAGAGAGAGAGAGAGAGAGAGAGAGAGAGAGAGAGAGAGAGAGACAGACAGGCAGACAGACCCATGATAGAAAGGGAGAGCGGTGTATATGCAGACAGAAATAAAGAGAGAGAGAGAAAGGGAGAGAGAGAGAGATGAAGCTTATGGAACAAGAAGAAAGACAGAGAGTAAGCCGGAAAAAGGGAGAGAGAGTGGAGGAAAAAGAGAGATGGTCATATATACTGTAGGGGAGAAAATAAACAGAACGGAAGACAGAAGATGTGAAAAAGAGAGGGGGTAAGACAAAGCAAAATAAAGAAAAAAAGAAAAACAAAAGTAAGAAAGAAAGAAAGAAAAAAAAGAAAGAAGGAAGGAAAGATAGAAGCAAGGGGAAATGCAGGATATAACAGAGAAAACGGGAGAGAGAGAGAGCGAGAGAGAGAGAGCGAGAGAGAGCGAGAGAGAGAGAGAGAGAGAGAGAGAGAGAGAGAGAGAGACTACACAGCAAAAATGCCAGTGTTAAATTAACTCTGAGGGTGTTAAATTTAACACTGGATGAGTGTGTATATGCGTCCACTCTTTTGGGTGTTAATTTTACACTAACACTGGTGTTAATATTTTTACACTGAGATATCGTTAATTCTTTAACACTGTGGGGAGTTAAAAATTAACACTGACTAACAGATCTCTAGTGTCAGTGTTAATATTCTTACACTCAGCTGTAGTTATTTCCAACACTTTAAAGAGTTAAAAGCAACACATTTTAAGTGTTCATTTTACACCACACTAGTATATTTTTACACTTAAATATAGTAAGTCAAACACTGTAGGTAGTTAAATCAGCTAGTGTCACTAGTACACTCCACAAGTGTCATTTTAATAAAATTTAACACTACTGCGGCTGACAATGCTACACTGACTTCCAATGCATTCAGACCAATGGGTGTATAATTTGATTACTAATAAACCCACCCAACCACCCACTAAACCCACATAAAAAAACAAGGCAAACACTTCTTCAGAAAATGTATGTTATTAAATGGCCACCACACCACATTAACACTTAACAGTTTGCATGGATTCACATATAATTACAATATGGAACAAGATACACTTGATCATCTCGGTCATTTGAAAATTGCCTATCACAAGGTCTGTAATATACCAATTCATTTACAGAGATCACTGAGAAAACCTCATTTTTCTCCTCAATGCCAAATGCATTTAAATGCTCATCAAAAAAAACATCTGAGACTTTACAAATCAAAAGATAGGCATTTCTGTCTTTAACAATGATACTGTCAATCCTGTTGAACAAAGGCATCTCATTTTCAACTCCAGTTATCACATACATCCCAACTTGATACTCTGTGCCATAGTTTTTGACCCAGGAAGTGGTGGAAACTGATGACTCGTCAAACACTTCATTCAGCACCTCTCCACCCTCTATACTGCTGACCGGGACTTCTAAGATAGGACCAAACTGTAATCTCTGAAAAGTAAAGTTCTCAAAATGAAATACCAACTGAGCCTGGTGTTTCTTAACTAGAGTCTTGGCAATATTTTTGAAGTTTTTCACAGATCTCTTAAAAAAATTGTGCTTCCCTTCAAACCGCATACACCAAATGTGTATTAATGGCCCAATTCTTCTAATAGCGCTGGGGTAGTGGATCATATGGTGATGCTTGGGAATGAGATTGTGCTCTGGGAAGACGGATTTAAAAAGGGTATGATGTTCAAAAATTAGATGTTTCAAATAGCATGTCATTCCATGAGATACAGTGGGTGAAAACACAATGTTTACAATTTGAATCAAAAGGAGTAACAATTGCCAACAGGTATCCTCTCTTTCAACCAAATCTCCAAATATCAGTGGGGCATTGCGGACAAGGCACCAAGACTGGATCGCATTGAGTCCCAGATCTTTGCTGTTGTCATCAAGCTTAAGCGCGCTTGGCCTGTTCTTTCTTTGAGTATACCCATAATTAAAGCTATGAATTCTTTCAGTCAATGAACTCAGGGATATTGAATTTTTGATCAGATACTGAAACACAAGCTTTAACTCATACTGCACCACTCCCTCTAACAGGTCATGCATTATGTCTACAGCATAATTGCTTGACGAATGGAAAAACTGGAGGGAATTGAGTGGACAGTCTCGTTTGACACCAAATGTTGATTTCAAAGCAGGATTTTCCTGGATAACACGAACATGCTCTATATGAAGGTCTTTTGTACGTAGGGTTAAACCTGGGTGATCTTCACTGAAAACTGACTGATATTGACTTTTATCAGTTAAACATAACCTACAGCAGTATGTCGCACTGAATGATTCGACGAAACCAAAGAGTGCATGTAGAGCTAAATTGTCTCCTGTGACCTGAATGACTGAACCCTTCACAGGTGTAGCTAAAAAGGGCAACTGTATTCCTTCAGTCTCCAGAATCTTTAAATCATCTATAAGTGGCTTCAAAATTGGCTTAAATCCATATTTCTTAAGGTCCTCTGAGTGAAAAAGAGCAACAAGGTGAATATTCATTAACACAGAATTGAGCTTTGGTGATACATTTCTCAGAACAAAATAAACACATCCAAGTTTGTGCACTCCCTTTTTAGATCCTAGAGCATTAGCCGTTTCTATGTCATCATAGTAGAGTTGGATCTGAAGAGCATGTTCGTGGTGAGAAAATAAACTATGGTTTTTAAAGTAGGACCCATCACTTATATCTCTGTATAATCCCTCCTGTTGTGGTTTTACTTCAGTGAAACTGTTACAGAGTTCCTTGCTACTAAACATTGATGAGAGAGACCCACGGATAGGCACATACATGAACTTATCATTGACTGGAACTTGCCTATATGTGCCTGTTATTCTGTCTCTTCTTACATCAAAACGGACACCCAGAACATGCTCTGCAGGCTCTACTATATTCCATTTCTTTTCAAAATGCCTCATCCTTTTAGTTTCTGTGTTCAAACACGAAAAAGGGTTTTCTAGTTGATCAAAACAACTCTCAACTCTCTCCAAAGTTTCTCTTGATGCATCAGAAGACAAACAATTAACAACAGCGCCCTTTGCGTGAGCATGAACATCATTAACCAGTTCCTCGATTGAATCAACTAGATACTGCACAGTGCTCTCTGGAACACCTGAGACTTGAACCTGAGCAATAACAGAGCTGCACATGTCCCGAATGTGTTTCTTTTCAACAGGAACGTGTGTAGTAACATTCATAGGAGGATCCACATTCACTGATGTTGACGGTCCAGCCACAGCCTCAAGTTCAAAACTGGTGACAGGATCTGGATCAAAACAGTCTTTATGCACTTGAGAAAGGTGACATTGGTAACCAGAATACGTACCAAAAGTGTTAAAACAACCAGGTTCTCCACAGTTCAATTGCAGAGACTTTGCGGGATACAATCCATGCTCAAATTTCAAGTGTCTAAATAACATTGAACAACTGGTGTGGTGTCGTTTACAAAGGTAACATGTGTACATTTCTGGTCAAAATGTACAGTCTTCAAACCTCACAGTGAAGAAGTCTTGCTCGGATTTCTTTTACCCTGGGATTTTCTTTCACTTTGCCGACGTCAATGCCATACACAGTGGTTTGGATGAAGATGAAGAAGCTGGACAGGGCATCATCATACGACACAGCAAAAGCATAGTGTGCCTTGAAAAGCTCATCAAAGGCAGCAACTGGGGTCTGCATCCTGCAGGGAATGGCCTTCTGGTCCACGATGATGTAGAAGTCCTGGATGCAGCTGCTTCTTTCTCCAACACCGAGCAGAAAGGGCTGTCTGGTGTCAGTTTCTTTAAGGAAGGTCTCCATGCTTGATCCCACCTGTCAGTGAAAAAGTGAGTGTGAGTGATGATGTTTTTACTCAAGCCATTTTAATTCATGTGTGACTGACTGTATGAATGGATGTCTGACCCCACGAGTGAGTGAGTGAGTGTGATGAAATGTTTTTTACTCAAGGCATTTTAATTCATGTGCGAATGAATGTATGAATGGATGTGAACAATACACAACTTGATATATTAATGATGAATGCAAGGCATGGATCGATGAATGTATACAACATTAATTTATGTTTGTGTGATAAATGGGTGCATTACTTTTTTTAAACTATTTAACTGCATCTAAAGAATTACAATGCCACATTGGCTCTTGAAAACCTTGCATTGGTGATGTACAGTCCTTATAATACCTTCATGAACTTAATCAGGCGTCGAGTAGCCTCCGACGCACTCATCTTGCCACTCTTCTTCCCTTTAACTGTTGGAGGCAGGAGGTGAAGCAGAAGCAGGATGGCAGCCATCTCAGAATCCCACTCCTCAGAATGCCAGACTGCATGAATAGAAGTGACACAATGCTGCATCAGTTACAGTTCAGTTTTCTTTAAAGGTGCATTGTATAATATTTTAGTTGCTTCTTTCAAAAATACATGCTGCCCACACATAAATGTTACCTTTTTCACAAATACACACTACCACCATCTACAAAGTAATTGTAAGTATGTAAGTCATTATGACTGGGAAAATTGCACTTTTCATACACGAAAAGGGGGATCTTCTCCATTATCTGCGATTTTGAATGTCCAGAAATAGACAATTTTGGCTGCAAAACTTACTGTACTTTGGTCATACTAGTAAATATTAGTTCATTATTTAGTAAATATTCATGAAAATATCAAATTTGGCAGTAGACAGCACAGTTTCAATGAGCAGCATAGTTGCAATACCTACTCCGGTCACATCCTACACAGTGCACCTTTAATTACATGATGGATTGAATATGATTAGCAGTAAGAAGCAGTGTGTACACACATAATTTGTAATAAAGGGGAGAAAAACATGAGAGAACACAACAATGTCCTGTTTTCTTTTTGCACTGAAAGCATGAATAATTTACAGTATCTACTATTCAGTGGGCTATGGGTTAACTTTAGTTTGCTCCTGGTTTCCTGTCTTACATTAGTATTTGATAGTTGTGATGTCAGACACACCTGGATTAATCAGTTGGTTCAATAATGTAAGACAGGAAACCAGGAGCAGTCTCAAGTTCAGGTAGTAGTGGATGTGTGCAGATTATTAAGATTATGAAGCCTGTTAACTCTTACCACAATCGTCAGACTCATGTTGTGCAGACAGAAGCAGCTCATCAACATGCGGACTCGGAGTTAGGTTCTTGCAGCAATCTGCGATGACTCTCGGTTTGAAAAAGGTTGGCCACTTGGAGAGGAATTTACCAGACACCTCCTCACCAAAGATCATTGAGAAATCTTGGTCAATCTTAAAACAGAAAAGATGAAGTGGAAGAGAACACAGTTGTCATGGCACTATATGCATCAATTAAACAGTCAAGCAAAATAAGGCAACCACAAAATTGTCAGGAGAGCATTTTGTGCTTACCAAACCAGGTGTATCTAAGAATCTGGGAAAGAGATTAAGGACAGTAGAGGCACTTTCTGGGTCTTGAATGACTCTTTGTCTGTGCTGGAATGTGGCCTTCATCTTATTTCTGACAAGGATTGCATCACTTGAGTGTTTCATCGCCAATATGGCTTCCCTACATTCCTCCCCGGTCAACTGCCTCTCATCTGAATGGATACTGCGTGGAGTCTTTGGGCCCTCTTGGAAAGTTGTCTTGGATTTTTTGCGGTCTTGAGCAGAGGTCCGCTGAACAGTTTTCAGCCTCCACGCTAGATAACCCGAACCACTCTGATGATCATAAAAATGTTCCTGTTGATGAAGAAAAACAGAGACTCATATCACCTGAGAAAAAACTCCTGAGAAAACCTTGTAACCCTAGTGAAAGCCACAGACAAGGGATGCCATGCCACACCCAGGACTGGCAGACTTGCTATTGACAAAAACAGTATTAAAAATATACACAGAATATACTAGGATGCATTATGGTTCGCACTCACATAGCCATTCTTGGAATCTGGGTCACTCAATTTTGGGAACAGTGTAGTAATCCCAAGTGCATAGAGGTTCCGCACATTTACCTGAGGTACCCTCCTAGGAAGAAAGAGATCACAAAAAAATGGCAAATTTCATTCATGAGTACTTTTTATTATAGTTAACCCATTGATGCCATAGAGCAACATTGACCCTAGTGCCCAGAGATGCATTATGCAGCATTCGGGGTCATGGGTGCAACAAGAGGGTCTTGGCTTTTAAATGCAATTATTTTCATGTTTTTTATGTGCTAGCGATGCTGGGATATTAAGGTTTGTGTAGGTTTACAGCACCTTTTCTCAAAAAGGGCTACAGCATTTAGCAGGCATTTTTATGCAGGTGCTTTAGGCATCAATGGGTTAAGCAGAACATAAAAAATGTTTTAAAAAGTATATAAAATATTTTTTTAAATGACTAAATAAGTAGCTTAATAAAATGAACAGCTAAACTACAACTTAAGAGAAAATTAAATAGCTGAGTAAAAATAAAAGCTAATGATACATTTGAACAACCACAATCCAATATTGCAAGTGCATTTACTTACCCATGGTACTCAACCATATCTGCCACAAGAATGTTGACCATCTTTCTTCTTGTAACATCACTGAGGGTGCTTGCTTTCTCGTACTCTTCCAATATTTCTTTTCCACTGGGCTTTGAACAAAGAGCAGCTCTAACAATCTGAAACGACAACTGCATCATCATTCACACTGCAAGTACAGTAGGTATTTCATCTGATGTAACAGTTGATTGGCATGATCAATGAAAACTAGCCATCATAGCAGAGCATCTTCAGTCCAACACCATAGAGGTAGAACATAACACTAGAGTTGACACCGCAATTCACGACAGTAAAGAGAAACGGCACATGTATCCTCCAATATTGTGTAGGTAGTGTAGGTACCTTCAGTCAATACAAATCAATGGAGAACACACCCCACTCAGTCAAAAATTGGACTAAATCTGTGTGAATATGAAGTAACATATTCAAAGACCAGATTTGAAATGTCATGCAACACACTTCAACTATTGTCCTTGTATAGTGTGTTCATGGATATTTTTCACATTATTAAGTGATTTTGAGAGATGAGCCTCCTTCTCCATTCATTTCCATTTCTCAGGTCTACCTCCAAAAAATGGCAGCTACGGATTGCCGCGAAAAGGGCGGCCGGGTCCACTCTAGTGTTATGTTCTACCTCTATGTCCAACAGCTACTGAAGTTACAGTACTAATATACTTATTGTGAAACTTTAATATAAGGCTCGACATTGGTCTTAATTGACATCAGGGTCGATAGCATTTGGTCAACTTACATCTCTTGCAACATTGACATCCAGGGGTCCTTCAATAAGCTGTCTTCTCTCAGTCTTTGTAGATTCCAGTATCACTGTTGAGTCAGTACCTGATGATGACCCTGGGGATGCACATGATGATGATGGTGACCAGTCTGATGAAGATGAGCCCTCTAAGAATGTCACCTCAGTGTGGATATCTAAGAAAAAATACAGCATTGTAAATGACAATTGACAATCCTGCTCCTAGTTTCCTATGTTCACTTCAAACACACCTGGATTAATCAGTTTGTCCAATAATGTAAGACAAAAAAGGTAGTGAATGTGTGCATGTATAGTGACAGAGACAGGAAATATGTTACAGCTCAATTTACCTTTTGTAGAAGACAAACTAAAACAATAATTAAATATATGCGCCTGCAATCACTTACCATTACATTCCTCTGCCTTGAAAAACACCCCTGATGACTTTAAGAGTTCATCAAATATGTCTGAATCCACTTCCACATTACATGAATCCCTCAGCCTCAAAGAAGCAGAATCTGGCAAATTGAATTTCACCAGCACTGAAACACAAAATACTGTCAATTAGCAAAGTATGGGAACAACAACCATGCATGGAGCAAAGCTGCTGAACTATAAGTACACTGAAGTTAGCAGGAAATATAACTTTCATCTGCAGTTTCCAACAAAGACACTGTAAAACCTTAAAAGCACAAATAAACACAACAGTCAAATTAGCCTAACAGTTAGGCCTACCTGCTTGCAAAAACTGGGAGTAACTGTACTCTTCCTCGGCCTGTGGTACCCTAACCCATTTGCTGACTCCATTATATTCTACAGGAACCAGCATGTTGCCTTAAAGACAAAAATGGCATTATTTGAGGTAGGCCTATTACTAAATCACACACAGTGATCCTCGCCCTGATGTAAAGGAGGGTGACTGAACACTAGGCTACAATTGCAGTGACTAGTTCCAACACCTATCGGACAACGTGACACTGACCCTGATGAAGGAAATTAAAATCAAGTTCGGCTACTGTAACACACACACACACACACCCTGTGTGGTGCTGTGTTTTGTGAGCGAACATTGTGGGAACTCTAAGATAGGCTTGACAACACGCAGAGCTTTCCAGCCGATGCACTTGTCAAGGCTAAAAAAAAAAAACCCAAGCCAAATCTTACCGAGGGTCTGCAAGCTGCAAATCGCAAGACCCCGAATTAACTCTCTTCGTGAAGAAAGCGCTTAACATGATCAGACAGACACAAACCACAATTTCATAATTGTTCTAGCTCTACATGATGGAGCAAGAGCACCGAAGACAGACCTCAACTTGGTCGCGCTCACAACAGGTTCTAGAGTTGATATGCGGGAGACATAGTCATTCATGAAAATACGGGACAAATCACATCTCTTACCGCTTCAATATGGGGCGCATGCTTTAACTACCATAACGTTACGTATTTCAAGGGACGGTGGCAACCATAACAGACCCAAACGCCGATGTGTTATCAATAAACAGCAATAGGAAACCGAAAATGTAGTCAGTTAACCCCTACACCGAGTTACCAAACTAGCCACATAGCCCTAACGTAACTTGCACATATGAAATGTCGACATACTACATTCCAACCGTGTACAGCATTTTAAATTCATTATTATTACTCAAAAAGCCTTCCCGTATGAAAACATACATTATTTGAGGGACTATTTGTTTACTAACCCCTGGTCCAGTGCGGTGTTGGCCAGCATGCTAGCTAAGGTTTGTTAGTTGGCCTAATTCGCTTAGCTACCCTGCGGACAAAATCAACCACAAAGCGATTATATATGTGCAAAATTGACACTTTTACCGACTAAAACGTAACTTACCATATAAAGGATAAATTTTCACAACGACATGGTTGACTGCTGCCGCTGCTGACGGGTCCCACTCCCAGCCAGGCAATGCTCCAGCAGGCGATTCAAAGGGTGGGTGTGGCCAATCTAACGAATCACAGTGTAAATTCAGAAATATTATCATAACGACAGATATTAACTCTGACACTATCCGGGACTGACTCCATAAGGCGTGAATATTACTCAATTCTGAGTAAAATTACTAGTAACCCCTGTTAATTGACACCAACACTGAAAAATTAACTCGGGCACATTTGCTGTGTAGAGAGTATTAAATGTTCGGTTGCATCTGACTGCAGTCCTGCTGTGCACACCCAGTGAGCGAGTTTGTAAGTGTGTGTGTGTGTGTGTGTGTGTGTGTGTGTGTGTGTGTGTGTGTGTGTGTGTGTGTGTGTGTGTGTGTGTATACATCTCTCTCTCTCTCTCTCTCTCTCTCTCTCTCTCTCTCTCTCTCTCTCTCTGTGTGTGTGTGTGTGTGTGTGTGTGTGTGTGTGTGTGTGTGTGTGTGTGTGTGTGTGTGTGTGTGTGTGTGTGTGTGTGTTCATGCCCAGGGCAAAGTGAGCCCAGTTGCAGCAGTAGCAGTCGGCTACACCACACACAACAGCAGCAGTAGCAGCAGCGGCAGTAGCAGCAGCGGCAGCATTGATTTTCCCACCGCCTCGATATAGTAAACACCTTTAATAAGAATGCTTTACCTCCCCCGGTCTCTCCCCCACCGTGTGTGTGTGTGTGTGTGTGTGTGTGTGTGTGTGTGTGTGTGTGTGTGTGTGTGTGTGTGTGTGTGTGTGTGTGTGTGTGTGTGTGTGTGTGTGTGTGTGTGTGTGTGTACGTTTGAGTGTGTGTGTGAGAGTAAGAGTGTGCATTCGGGGGTTAGTGTGTGTGTGTCTACATTGCATGTGGGTGTGTGTGAGTGTGTCTGAGTAAGAAAGATGAAGTTTGTTTTCCCGTCTGTGTGTGGGCATGTGTGAATTCCTGTGTGCCTGTATTTGTGCGTGTGTGTGCCTGTATTTGTGTCTGTGTGTGTGTGTGTGTGTGTGTGTGTGTGTGTGTGTGTGTGTGTGTGTGTGTGTGTGTGTGACAGAGAGAGAGAGAGAGAGAAGGAGAGTGACAGATATGGAGAGAGAGAGAGGGAGAGAGAAATGAAGAGAGAGAAAAAGGGAGAGAGAGATGAAGAGAGAGAAAGGTGGAGAGAGAGAGATGGAGAGTGACACAGATGGAGAGAGATAGAGGGAGAGAGAGAGAGAGAGCAAGAGGGGGGGGGGGGAGAGAGTTGGAGAGAGAGAGAGATGGAGGAGTGAGTAGACTGCATGTGGGTGGGTCAGATGAAATATCTAAGCACAAACCAGGGGCAGACAAAGATGTACAGTAGACACAGTTTAAGTGCACATGCAGGTGAGTGTGGCGTGTGTGTGTGTGTGTGTGCAGGCGCGGAGTGGCCGTCGGGAGATCGGGGACTTGTCCCGGTGGGCCGCGGCCGTGAAATGAAATAATTCGGCCGCCCTTCGTTCTTAGCCGGCCCTGTACTACCGGAGCCGCTCTTCTAAGCACTGACTTACCACTTTCCTTCTCTCATAATACCAGACGGCAATACCTCACTGACGGTGTCAAACAGTAAATTGGCCACACCCCTTCTCTACTGATAATTTTCATACCCCGTAGATCGCGGAAGTTTGCAAGATCTTAGTAACACAGTTTCGTTTTCAGTATTTGAAGAACCTGTGATATGTATATTGGTTACCCAAGGATGGAAATATTAATAAATTATGCTTTATTTTCCGATTTCCACACGACTGTTACAGTTTACAGTCTTTCCAGTCCAGATTCACTTGCTCTCTGGTTATTGACTTGGGTTACGAACAGACTCCACCAAGTGGTAAGGAAGAGAACTGCACCTAACAGAAGCAATGGGTTTTGTTTTGATTTGTTAGACCTACCAGTATATCTCCTTATAGTCGAAATAATATTATTATCATACATATATTTATATGTGGTACATTTAGGATGTAGCCTATGTCTGAAGAAATGGAACAAAATAATTACCACACAAGATTCTGATGTGACCAGTGCTGGGTGTGTAGGCTAAGCTGTGGATTAAAGTAGAGTGATTGCAAGAAACAAAGACATTTGCTGCGACGAAGACAGCGTTTTAAGGTAGGCCTACACCGTTTGGTTATACATTTTGTTGACTTGTGGTTGTGGTTTGAAGTAGCTAGGTTTGGCTTATTTGCTGCATGGTGGGTTTATTGCACAATGTAGACAGACTTTTTGTAAGCTATAGCCTACTATACTATATTTTGTAAGCCTACTCTTCTAAAAATCCCCACACTCAAAACTTTGTGCCCATGCTCATCCTGTCTTCCTTAAACGATATTTCAATTTCAAACTGTCAAAATGACAGTGGAGTGCACATTTGCATGAAACAGTAGCGTGATGTAGCCTAACCTACAGTAGTAGGCCTATGAATGCTTTGGACTGTGATGATGGCTCCAGTGGTGTAGTCTACTTTTTGAAGTGGGTATACTGTATATTTGAGCATTTTATGATGTGTGTATAGTCTACTGTATATATTTGTGCTATTGTAAATAATGGATCAATCAATTTTAAGTGGGTATACAATCCCTGAAATTTTGAAATGGGTGCGTATACCTGCATTTTACGTAGACTACACCACTGGCTGTGCATTTCATCAAGGTGTAGGCTACAATTCTCCACTTCAGGTTGATATTTTGACAACACTAATGTCCACATGTAGTACGACTGCAGATTTCGTGGCTTTTGTCTTTTTGGTTAGGAAACCATGTTGTTGTTTTTTTTTTTTTTTTAAAAAGAGGGCCGCCAAGGGGAAAATTCTCCCGGTGGGAAAAGGTGGGCCACTCCGCCCCTGTGTGTGTGTGTGTGTGTGTATGTGTGTGTGTGTGTGTGTGTGTGTGTGTGTGTGTGCGTGTGCGTGTGCGTGTGTGTTTGTGTGCATGTGTATGGGTGTGTGTGTATGTGTTTATGTGTATGTGAGCGTGTGCGTGTGTGTGTGAGTATGGCGTGTGTGTGCGTGTGTGTGTGTATGTGTTTATGTGTATGTGAGCCTACCTTGTACAGTACATGCTTGCATGTGCATTCGTGAGCGGATGTGTGCGTGCCCATGTGTGTATGTGCCTGTGTGTGTGTGCAAGCCGTCGCACTTATGTGTCTGCTCAAAGCCCCCTGGTCAGATTCTTAATTCATAAGCCACTCTCTTCCAGTGGTGTATGTGTGTGTGTGTGTGTGTGTGTGTTTGTTTGCGTTTGTGTGTGTGTGTGTGTGTGTGTGTGTGTGTGTGTGTGTGTGTGTGTGTGTGTGTGTGTGTGTGTGTGTGTGTGTGTGTGCGTGTGTGTGTGTGTGTCTGTGTGTCTGTGTGTGTGTGTGTGTGTGAGACTGTTTTGTTGTGCCCCAACTCAGAGTATGGGTTGGGCTTTCCTTACTGTTGGACTGCTTGAACGATTTACTTCCATACTGTTGCATAAATTTTCTCTGCATGCTTTGTCTCTGTCTCTTTCTCTGTCTATGTCTGCTTGCACGCACGCAAGCACGCACGCACGCACGCACGCACACACGCACACTGTCCCTCTCGATGGAGAAAAGAGACTGTGGTTATTTTGTTTCAAGCTGGTGTTTAGAGCCGGAAAAATGGCTTGTTCAGAAACGACAGGGTTTTCCGGCTTTCAGGGCTTACCCTCATGAATATGCGTGACGCGATAAGTAGGTGTCTCTGATTGGCTCCCTCTCATGAATATGCGTGACGTGATAATGAGGTCTCTCTGATTGGCTCCCTCCCATGAATGAATGAATCCGCCTCCCCCGCTCGCGCTGTGTACAACTTTGGGAAGCTACAAGCTGTTAGCTAGCAAAGCCTACCGGTACTTGGTTTCGTCTGCTTGTTTGGAAAACATTGTTTTTGGAACTAAAATCTCAACATGTCTTCAGAGATACAGCCATATATATATGATCCTGAGTCAGAGGACGATGGAGAGGTGGAGGAGGAACCGATTCCTCATCGTTTGACGATGAACGTTTCGGAATGGTAATCTCAATGTTTATTACTATTTGTTCTTGTCGTGTTATTACAAGTATGCTTAGCGTTTTAACAATCGCTTTCAACTATGCTTTCTAATAATAATAAACAATGTTGTGACCAAGTTCTGATTCTGTAAGCGTTTTGTCTTTGTAATCTTTTAGTATGTTGATGTTACAACAACCAGAAAGGGTCTTCCTGCTTAATTCCTCCTCTAAAGTAGTGTGCTTGTCTTCAGATAACAGTTCACCAACACAGAATGATCGTTCGGTAATATTACACCAATATGAAGACAGAAATTGTCTAATACCATTCATGTTTGTTAGGTGTTCATGCGACAATTGTGAAAGAATGCCGCTGGAGGAGGAGAACATTTGCTGCCGTGAGATTCCCCAGGTACGATAGACATTTCATCTCTTGCTCAAAAGCTTGTGTGTACAACCGTGTTGGGCAGTAATGCATTTCAAAAGTTACGAACTACTACAATGCATCACTTTTCGCTGTAATGCGGTAATGTAAGGCATTACAGGGCAAAAAGCTGTAACATTTACTACTTAGTTTGCTATTCACTCAAGTTGCAATGCATTACAATGACCTGGATTGTGGTGGGTCAGAAAGAAGCTATTCCTGAACCTGGTAGTTTTAGTCTGCATGCTGCCAAAGTAGCATGTAATCAGTAATGCATTCGTTTTTGAGTAACTTGCCCAACACTGGTGAGCAATATGCATCATACTCTGATGCTTATGCAGAATACATTTTTGAAGTATAAATGAAAAAGAAATAAACTGTTTATTTCCAACACAAGAGGTAACTTGTCTTAGTAAGCAAGCAGATCCATGTTCTTCCGTTATGATCAGCAAACGGTTGGCTCAAAAGGGTTTCAGTGTTTTTCAGTAACATCACTGTCTCTCATTGGGTGAAGTGGAGTAAATGGTGTAACAACTTTGTTATGCCATGTGCTAGTGTTATAGGTACCAAAAACATATCTTTTTTTTTTTTTTTTTACTTTGGACACCTCTGCACTTGTGTGATGATGGGTAGCCTTTGTCGTATAATT
>NW_026945755.1:0-27500 GCF_034702125.1 Engraulis encrasicolus
TTACTATTTTCTGAACAGAAAATAATAAACTTAATGACTCTACACTCCAACGTACCCATAAAAGTTGAAAAACGTTGTCAGGGAATTATTTTATTGTTTTGAGTCTTGAAAACCCTGTTTCGTCTTTGACTCCTAATCACTGGAGGTAAATGGTACCATAGCATCAAGTCACAAGTCAACACTGGACGAAATTAAACAGCCATTTTGCACTGGTGAATTTTAAATTCATTTTAAAGTGGTTTACAAGTACATTTGATGGTGTTTAATTTGGTACCATAGACTTCCATTGCTAGGCAAAATATGGCTGACACGCCAGCCCCAGACCTCAACGGGACTCACTAATTCGACGCCCTTTCGGCACTTACCGCTTACGTCATAGGACCCTAACCCTAACCCTAAACCTAACCTTAAACCCAGTGTTAATTTTGACAGGAATTTTTAATTTAGTTTTAGTTTTAGTCTCTTGACGAAAATGTAATAGTTTTAGTCACAATTTAGTCATCTAAATCATTTTTGTTTTATTCCACACTTCCGAATCCTTTGCAATCGACACTTAAGTGATTCTTATCAGAAGGCTTGTGCCTACGCATAGACCCTTAAATTACAAACATTAGCGAACATCGAAAAAAGATCAGGCAACGACCGTCGGGTAGCAGGTTAATGAAGGGAGTGGAGAAGTTCCGCAAAAAATGCATTGTTAGAGAAAGATGTTTGCTATGTGCGACAGCACCACCACTATTTCATGACTGCATAAACTTCTTCGTCATGGATAAATGGGCAACAATATTTTTTCCAGCCAGGATTGCACTGAAAAGTAGGCTACTGCTGCTACTGCGGCACAGACGCTGGCGCTGCCTGTCACTATGCCTGCTGCGTGTGTGTGTGTGTGTGTGAGGGAGGGGAGGAGGGAGGAGACGCGGAGCAGACTTGTGGCGACTTGCGAAATAGCAGGCAATTCTTTTCCAATGTTTCAGTGACATATTAACAAAAATGCTTCCTATTGGTTTTCGTCTCCTTTGGTATTGTAGTCACATTTGTTTTTTTTTTTGACGAAAATATAAATCAACATCGTTATATTTTTCGTACAAACGCATACTGTTTTTTTCGTCATCGTTTTATTGTCGTCAGGGGAAAAACAATCGTTAACGATAATTATGACGAAAATATTTCGGCACGAAATTAACACTGCTTAACCCTAACCTTAACCCTAACCTTAAATCACTTGTTTGAAGTGTTGGATTACCATGTGATGTACCACGTGAGTATAGAGAGGGCGTCAAACTAGTGGGTCCCAGACCTCAACACCCATGAACTCTTCTTGACTGCTGTCTCAAACAACCAGGACTACAACTCTACTGTAGCCTTTTTTTAGCCTTTTTTAAGCCTACTGTTTTTCACAGTAAACAGTACTTCACCTCTTGTACCACTGTGTGTGTGTGTGTGTGTGTGTGTGTGTGTGTGTGTGTGTGTGTGTGTGTGTGTGTGTGTGTGTGTGTGTGTGTGTGTGTGTGTGTGTGTGTGTGTGTGTGCGTGCGTGCGTGCGTGCGTGCGTGCGTGCGTGCGTGTGTGCAAGTGGGATAGGGAGATCTGACCCCGTGAATATGGTGAATATTTGTGAATGTATGTGCAATATTGTGTGTAATGTCCTTCTGTATCTTCTGTGTCTTCTGTATTTATGTATGTATGTATGTTGCTTGACACCTTAATTTCCCTCGGTATCAATAAATTATACTCTACTCTACTACTCTCTAGCCTACAGTTAAACTCGGCAATGACTTTTTTTTTTTACCAGGGTTCAACTACATATGCGTAACTTCCAGAAATGATGACTTTAGGTTAGGTTTCTTTATTAGTCTCCACGAAGGAGAAATTTGCTTTGGAGACAGGGAGGTTGCAGCATCATAAGGAACACATAGAACACATAGGACACATGACACCAACACAGAAAAACAAACAACAGTAAAACAATAGAAGAAAAACAGTGTAGGCCTACATGCTCAGAAGCACTGGATGTCCTAACCCTCTCCCCTGACCCATCCAGTCCATAACCCCCCCCCCCCCCCCCCCCCCCCCCCCCCCACACACACACACACACACGCACACAATGCACCCCCCCCATACACACACTCACACAGCTCCGTACCCCCCCCCCCCCCCCCCCCCCCCCCCCCCCCCCCCCCCCCCCCCACACGCAGACACACACACACACACCGTCCTACAACCAACCACACCTTCACCCTGCAATAAATAACTAGGTTACATCCATTCCATAGTTTACATTACAGAGGTCCATGTTGTCCCACTCAATCTCTCTTGTTCCCTGTTTATTCAGTAGCTTGATTGAATGAGGTATAAAGGACTTTTTAAAATGATTATATTTGCACCAAGGGAGTCTGAGCCTCCTCCCAGAGTTCAGAAAGAAGTATTCTCCATTTAGTGCATGATCACCATCCGCTACAATGGCATTCGCCTGACTGATAGTGGCCTGCTCAAAGAGCTCCTGCGGGTTAAGGGGGGGCATTACCCCCATAATCTTACCTGCATTTTTAATAAGTCTTGAGATTTCTGTTTTAACTGTGAGATTGCCAAACCAGCTGGTAATCCCATAACGGAGAACAGACTCTATTGTGGCTCTATAGAAGATTAACATTATGTTTTTACACACTCCAAAGACTCTGAGTCTGCGCAAAAAATGATGACTGTTCCTATAATCATGAGACAGACTGACAGAACCTGTATGGCAGGTTCGCTAGCCTACTTGGCCTGTTGCTGTTCCACAGTTGTTACAATGTTAGACATTGGACTTTTTATCTAGGTAATACCTGCCTCCCAAGTGGGGGAAAGACATTCAACGTAGGCCAAGGTGAAATAAATCATTTTATACCCAAATACACTCAATACACTTGTAATATCCCACATACTGTATGTCTTACCTTTTTATGACTCCACTCTGCCGTAGCCGTGATCGTGTCGTGGCCTTTGTGATCGTCTACCATACACAGAAGACAAACGCAACTCTGGTCTGTGCGACAGTATATTTCAAAAACCTTCTTATGACGGGGACAGATTCTCTCCTGTAGCTGGCCCGTGGCATCAATCATGTTATGATTTCTTCCAATAAGTTCATTGTGAGCTTTCAAATGACTGTCACAGTACGACTTCAGACACTCCAGACAGGACTTGACAGCTTTGAGTTTTCTCCTGGTGCAGACGTCACAGGCCACATCTCCAGGTCCAGCAGCACATTCAACAGCAGCTGCAGTTTGCATTCTATCCTTCCTCATTTGATCCACGAGCTCAGCAATAATAATATTCTTCTTTAAAACAGGTCGTGGTGTGAAAGTCTGTCTGCACTGGGGACAGCTGTAAACGCCCTTCACATCTTCCTCATTCCAGCAGTCCTCAATACAACCTAAACAGTAGTTGTGTCCACAGTTAAGAGCCACCGGATCCTTTAGAAAGTCCAAACAAATAGGACACATGAAAATGTCCTGATTACTTGCCAACGCTGCCGCCATTTTGTAAAGTATTCGGAGATCAGTAAGCGACAACACAGCTCCTGAGGTGCAGCTCAGTAGGTTTTGTTTACCTGTGGTGCTCCAGACTTCCTGGATGGGGAGTGGCGTGTTGTATTCATGGAGTACTGCTGCCCTCTACTGGCCAGGTGTAATAACAGCAGCAGCAGCAGCAGCTTGGATGGAACTTCAGGGTTGGGAAAGTTCCTTTTCTACTACAGTAGTGCTTGTCGACGGGGGCGGTACAGCCCCCCAGGGGGCGTTGGGGAGCTCTTGGGGGGCGTTTTATTTCTCCTTTATTTTTCTTAGTAGTCACAATGGAGATACACTGTTTTGCAACAAAACCCTTCATATGTGTCCGCAGGGATGGGCAAAGATACAGTTACAGCGCCGCCAGTTAGTATTGGCACCCTTTAATTTCATTTACAAAGTGTGCAATATATCCAGAAATAAAAGGAAATATACACAACTTTTATCATCAGGATCTTTTAATTGAACATTATTAGATATTTAGAATTGCCAAGTATTCATTTCCAAATGCATTTTGTAATTTCAATCAAAAACACGAAAAAGGGCATGTTCAGGGATATTGGCACCCCTGCTTCAAGGGTTAATTGCACACTATTAGACAGCAATGGCAGCCTCCAAAGGTTTTGGCTTTCATCAATGACTGTGTTCTTTCATTTTACAACCAATCCACTGTGTATTTGGATGTGTTCTTTGTTTTTTTGTCTTGCTGGAGTGCACATGATGTTCAACTCAAACCAAGTGTTCTTGCCATGGTTACAAATTTCCCTGTAAATGATGATACCTGTCATGTCATGATGCCTGTCATGATACCTGTGATACGGTCAAAGCCTCCAATACCTGATGCAACAATGGGGTGACATAATATTATGGATCAGACACCCTGCTTGATTTTTGGTAGGGTGTCCTTTTCCTTGTAGGGACAGTCGCGTGAGAATCGGAATTCGTTTGGGAGTTTAATTAATTATGAATTAACTGATATTAATAAACAAATTAATTAAAATGAAATTAAAGAACCGTCTCATAAAATCCTTGGATTATCAATCACAATATTCAACAATAAATTGCTAAACACAGAATTAATAATAAGTTTTGTACTGGGGTTACTCAGCGGGGCACAGTGAACAGTAAGGCCTATTCTCTGTGATCAACTGGGGTACACAAGCACAAAAGTTGATCTGAAGGCGAAGTTCTAAAGTAGGTTGGTTGGTGTACAAAGCAACAAGGACAACAAAATGCAATCAAATGATTTACTTTTATTAACTACTAGGATAACTAATAAAATGCATTACATTCAAAGTCGGTTAAATTGAATAATAATAATAAGGCACAAAAATATAAAACAAGAAAGAAAGTAAAAGAGGGGACAAGAAAGAAAAGGGGGGACAGGCTTTCAGCCTGTGTGTGTGTGTGTGTGTGTGTGTGTGTGTGTGTGTGTGTGTGTGTGTGTGTGTGTGTGTGTGTGTGTGTGTGTGTGTGTGTGTGTGTGTGTGTGTGTGTGTGTGTGTGTCTTTCCCCCCCCCCTGTCCGTCCGGCTCTCTTTGTGACTTAGTCCCTGACTGTATGAATTGCGTCCTCTCTTCTCTGTGTGACAATCACCTGCCTCGTCCATTTCAACTCCACACCTGTATCCCCGTATCTCGAATCTCCGCAGATGAATCATTAGTTGTTAACCCATTGATGCCTGATGTTGCGTTGCGCAACATTGGCCCTGGCGCCTGGAGTTGCATTAAGCAACATTCAGGCTCATGAGATTTGAGACAACTTCATTCATCTCGAACAAACAGAGATTTTTAATAAACACATTCTAATGAAAGATGAGGGTCTTAGCGTTTAAATGCAACTTAGTGCATCACTGATTCTTGAGAAAGTGGCTAAAACAGGTTGTAATGTTGACAGAAAAAAACAAAGTGAATTACAAAATTATATGGTATATCCTCGTAGACTAAGGTCTTGGCTTTTCAGAAATGCACAAGGCCAATCTCCCCATTATGTATTTTTTTTCAGAAATCAGGCTTTTCTCCGATCATACCTTGTTTTTTGTCAACACCGTCAGACACAATTAAAAGTTATTAAAATTGTATTGATTTGGTTGCATATGTATCTGGAGTTTTTAAGTGATTATGTGTATTTTTTGGTTCACACATATGCCTTTAAATGTTGAAAATTCACTTTTGTTCTATTTTAATACTGTTTCATGTGTTCTAATTTTAAAATATGTACCGTCATACGATGCTTACTTAACGCCTAAATACAACAAACATTTTTTTGTAATTTCACAAATATTCGCGTAGGCTTAAATTGGCTATTACTTTGATATTTCAACAACTCCTAAGGAAAATGTTGTAAGCACATTCCTTTAAAATGTCCAAAACTCCTTCTTACGGTGGTGACTTAAGAACTGACAGTGGTGACAGTAATCTGAGAGCGGTGAAAGTGGCCTAATTAGTACCTGCATTTAGCAAAATAAATAGCCCTCAATTCAATGGCATCTTACATAAACACTTTATTTTTGTGTGTGCACAGTATGAGCATGTGTTTTTACTTCATTAGTTAGATTATCTAGGAAGTAAGCCACTGGTTGTTGAAAATGTGGTAAAAACAGCTTTTAAGTTGTTCAAATCCAAAATATAGAGGTGTATTATCATAGATGTAGGTCTTGGCTGTGCAGTGAATGCATTGGCCAAGCTCCCCATGTTTAACATTTTTCATAAAATGGGCTCTTTCTTGTTTTGTCAACAGCGGCAGACAGAATTAGAAGTAAAAAACACATGTTTACTGTATTAAAGTGAATTACTTTAACAATTCAACATAACTGTAGATACTTATTGTATGCATATTCTTAAAACATGTCAAAAACACGTAAAACATGTGTTTTTTGGTGAACTCCATCAGATGTCACCACCGTCAGGTTTTCTGACAAAAAAAACTCCAAATGCACCTCAGTGGTGGCTAGAGGATCACTTTGGATCACAATTATTACTAACATGCCTAGTAATGTTTCATTAACCAGCACAATTTAGTAAAATATGGAACAACATGATGAGCAGAACAAAATCTGACGGTGGTGACATCTGACGGTGTGAGACAAAAAAAGCACTCTTTTAAATATTATGCATTGTTTGTTAACATTAGCCATTTCATTTTCGCTCTGTTTCTTGGGTGCTTCATACCTTTTCTGAAAAAAATTATATTTATTAACATTAATGTAATACAATACTATTAAAACCCCCGACGGTGTTGACAGTTTATGGTTGGGACAGTACCAGTGTCCAAACAAATTAACAAATTGAGGACAAAATAATAAACTTACAGGAGCTTCAGTGATGGTGAAGTAGGCAGTAGAGCTAAAGGTTTGAAAAGGGGTCCTCAGTAATGAAAATTACCTTGTGCATACCTGATTTTATTGTCTTTTAGAAAAAATCTGACGGTGGTGACCAATATGCTGGACACATTTTGAGCAATCAGTAAATAATAGTAAATATTGTTTTACATCCACTATGTGCACATCTGTAGAACCACTTTAATATGGTCTTCCACATCATGGTGATATTGTTCAATTCTGTTAGTGATTTTTGTATTTTAAGTCAATTGAAATGATGATGCCAGTCCTTGGGACAGGCGTTTTTACAGGGTGTGGACAGGTTTATAGCCATGAAAAGTAATAAAATTACACTTAAATATTTCAAACAACTGTGTATTCGTGTGACAGACCCCTTGGTCATTACCTGGGTTCATTTTGTTTGTGAAAATTTAGTTGATTTTCAACAGAATTAATATTTTACTGCAGGGACATGTTTTTGCCAAACTTTCAAGAATCAGTGGCAGATATTTATGTGCCTCCTAATTGGCTTCCCATTGGAAACCCATGACACCCACATTTCTGTTCCCTATCCCTGCATATTGTCACCCCGTGACACACACACACACACACACACACACACACACACACACACACACACACACACACACACACACACACACACACACACACACACACACACACACACACACACACACACACACACACACAAGCACGCACACACGCACACAAACACCAGCAGCCGTAGTAACATTTTAACAGCTATAGTGACCCACACACACACACACACACACACACACACACACACACACACACACACACACACACACACACACACACACACACACACACACACACACACACACACACACACACACACACACCAGCAGCCTTAGTGCCATTTTAACAGCTATAGTGACACACACACACACACACACACACACACACACACACACACACACACACACACACACACACACACACACACACACACACACACACACACACACACACACACACTTGCAGTAACATTTGAACAGCTACGGCAGTGGTTCTCAAACTTTTTCCATCATTTTCCCCCCTCTGAAGGTCTGAATGTCTCCGTAGCTTTGAACCAAGGTGCATGTTTGTTGATGTGAAGTGGGAGAATTGTCTAGTTACTATTGAAGTCTATGGGATAATTGTCTGGTTACCATTGAAGACTATGGGAGAATTGTCTGGTTACCATGGAAGTCTAAGGGAGAATGGTCTGGTTACCATTGGAGACTATGGGAGAATTGTCTGGTTACCATTGAAGTCTATGGGAGAATTGTCTGGTTACCATTGAAGTCTATTGGAGAATTGTCTGGTTACCATTGAAGTCTATGGGAGAATTGTCTGGTTACCATTGAAGTCAATGGGAGAATTGTCTGGTTACCATTGAAGTCTATTGGAGAATTGTCTGGTTACCATTGAAGTCTATGGGAGAATTGTCTGGTTACCATTGAAGTCTATGGGAGAATTGTCTGGTTACCATTGAAGTCTATTGGAGAATTATCTGGTTACCATTGAAGACTATGGGAGTATTGTCTGGTTACCATTGAAGTCTATTGGAGAATTATCTGGTTACCATTGAAGACTATGGGAGTATTGTGCAAGTGTTGTACAAGTGCAGCTGGTGTTTTGGCATACATTTATGTGGACAAGAGAGAAGTGCAGCTGGTGCTTTGGCATACATGTATGTATGGACAAGAGACAAGTGCAGTTGGTGCTTTGGCATACATGTATGTGGACAAGAAGCAAGTTCTGGTGCTTTGGCGTACATGTATGTGTGGACAAGAAACAAGTGCTGACGCTTTGGCATACATGTATGTGTGGACAAGAAACAAGTGCTGGTGCTACTGCTAGTTACTACTGCTAGTTACGGCCCCTGTACCCGGACACAAACATCAGTGCTACAGTCACTACGTTTACATGATGTTTTTAAATCCGAATTAATTATTCAGAATTAAATAGTTCCGTCGGGTTTACTTTGATCTTTCATTTAATTCCCAATTAAAATGTGTTTACATGATGTTTTCAAAGCGTAATTAAACTTTTTTTCAGAATTGGAGTTAGTTAATTAAATTAAATGTCTCATGTAAACATACCAACTGTTGCCCAAATGTGGCAATAATCAGTCCCTCCAGTTTTCCGCGATTCAGCGATCGCGTGGATTCATGCAAATTCAATGATATTCCGCATAATTTCACGATGCCACGTAATTCCTGTAAAGCCAAATTTTTCCTGCAAAATGTCCCCTTTGTCCCCTTCAACATTCTGTGGAGTATTGCTTTATATTTTCATCAAAAATAAAAATGTGACTACAATACCACCGGAGACGAAAACCAATAGGAAGCATTTTTGTTAATATGTCACTGAAACATTGAAAAATAATTGCCTGCTATTTCGCAAGTCGCGACCCTCATCTCAGCAGCTCCGTGTCTCTCTCCTCCCCTCCCTCACACATAGCCTACACGCAGGCGTCGGTGCTGCACAGCCGTGACCTTTCTTTAACAGCAGTAGCCTACTTTTCAGTGCAATCCTGGCCGGAAAAAATATTGTTGCCCATTTATGCATGACGAAGAAGTGTATGCAGTCATGAAATAGTGGCGGTGCTGTCGCACAGTAGCAAACATCTTACGTTACATTTTTGCGCAACTTCTCCACTCTCCCCTGTCGCTTTCATGAGCATGCTACCCGACGGTCGTTGTCTGATCTTTTTTCAATGTTCGCTAATGTTTGTAATTTAAGGGTCTATGTCTATGCGTAGGCACAAGCCTTCTGATAACAATCACTGTAGTGCCGATCGCTAAGGATTCGATCGGAAGTGTGGAGTTTTGCAACTTGTTTCAGTCAAGGACACCGAGATAGGAAGTGAACGGCCCTTCCAAGCTTTCACTGTGTTATTGCAATTAAGTCTTGCGAATCCATGCAACCATGCACACAACCATGTCAACGAGAGCGTGTATGCCATCACAACTTTGCATCAAGCAAATAATATGCAACAGCTTGCAATACGAGCACGAGAGAAAGAGAGAGAGAGAGAGAGAGAGAGAGAGAGAGAGAGAGAGAGAGAGAGAGAGAGAGAGAGAGAGAGAGAGAGAGAGAGAGACGCGTCTTCCAACAGGTGACATTGTAACGCTTGCATACAACCTGGCTACTGTACCCCGCGACGCTCTTCATTAGCCTACTGGTAATATTTTATTATTGCCAATATTTTATTATTCTATTATATAGGAAGTGTGTTTCTGAATCTCTCTCTCTTTTGTCTTAAGCCTGCTTAGACTGATTGTGGTTTTCAGTTACCAAAAAAACCCAGAAAGGGGTGCAAAATCTTTGCAAAAAATGAGAAAATGCTGCAAAATCTTTGCAAAAAATGAGAAAATGCCGCCACAAAATCAGACATTTTGACCGCAAAAATCACAAAATCCCAGCGCAAAATCCTGGAGGGACTGAATAATACTCGTGGCCATGAAAAAGATCTAAGGGATGTATTTTATTATACTTTATTATATGGTTGTGACGTCATCTGTCGAATGCTCCATTCATTTCAACGGGGCTCCCCAACGTTCGGACGTCTGTTATTTTTCGATAACGGACGGGTTGGTCTATAACAGACCGCTGTCAATGGCAACAAGACTTTTCACTGCTAAAGCGACTTTTCAACAAGACTCTAATCAGCTGCTGTGATAGACAACACCTGTTGTCCTGGCTACCGCTGTCAATGGCAACAAGACGTTCACTGCTAAAGCCACTGGCTTGTATACAAGTCAGTGGCTAAAGCGAATGTTTCATATCACTCCGCAGGGGGTCCGGTCTTTTGTCACTCTAATCAGCTGCTGCGATAGACAACACCTGTTGTCCTGGCTAGCCTACCTAGCTGTTGCCTAGCGGTGTTCCACAACGGCACTGTTTTGTTTTGCGCAGCAACAATCTTAACATTAAATAGGTCTAAAGAAATGTCCCCGCATGTGTGAATCATTTAAGTATATCCATATAATAAGCGGGTTAACTTTCGGCGAGTTGGTCGCTTTGTGGAATAGCAGCACTTCAGAGAGAACAAGACCCCTCCGCTCCGCGTCGGGGTCTAAAGATTCTCTCTGTCGTGCTGCTATTCCACGGTAGCGACCTTCTCGCCGAACGTTAACCCTTACTTATTAAGCAGTAATTATATTACATTTATTTTATGTAATCACATACTGTACATTGAAAGCATTTATTTTACATTTATTTTAGTTACGCAACAACTACTACCAGATCGAGATGAAGGAAACAACACCCGACCACCACCATACTAAAGAAATACATGAAGAGCTCCATCACCATATATATTATATAGGCCTATCCAAATGTGACTTAAATGTGACTTAAATGATGATATAAAACTGGATTTGTTCATCATCAGTTGTGTATTTGATTGTTTGAAATTAATATAATTGACATCAACTATAACAGTAAATATGTGAGTGTTAAGTCACAGTTGTTCAAGGTTTTTGAGTAATTACTGTATTTTATTTTTAGTAATTTTATTTTAGTTTATGTAATTATGTACATTGACATAATGTACTGCATTTTGATAGTAGCTAGGTTTTACTACTAATTAATATTTAAGACCAATGTCAGTGCAATAGTTGAAATTCAGAAATGCAAGTTTTATTTGCACTGCGTCCCCCTCGGGGCACGAACTCGCAACCACATTAATGGCAGTTACAGCACGATACCGCTGAACATAAGGATCAGTCCAATAGCCCAAAGCTACTGATACTGTATGAGGCTTCATGAGGGAGGTTTACCAACGTTCTAACGATACTGTATGAAGTTTCAGGAGAGAGGTTTACTAACATTCTAACGATACTGTATGAGGCTTCTGGAGGGAGGTTTACTAACGTTCTACTGATAACATTCAATTATGAGTAGCCACAGCTAATAAAGGCTTTTTAATATACCTCCTTCTTCGGACTGAGTTACCTCTGAGTGCCTGGGACCTTCTGCTTTCTTAATTCTGGATTTCCCAACCCCAAGAGCACCATTTTGGACATTTTTTTCCACACACCTGAGCGCCGGGTTGACCTCTCTCTTTTTACGCATACGCCCTGGACAGATTTGGGAACTGTCCACAACTTTGGCCTAGCTCTGCTTATAGTTTAAGCATTTGGTGAACTGACTACTATGGCGACACACTCGTTTTCAAGTGAAGAAGGAAGAAACATCATTGTTACGGACTCACTACTCACGCAAGTCGACAATGTCCCTACTGCTGAAAGTTCAGCGAAAAAGCATAAACTACGGAAACTCTTTGAAAGAGACTTGAAACTCAAATGGCATATAGTGTCACTTTCGGATTATTGGAGGGAAGGACTCATTCCTCGTGGACTTAGAGTACAAAAATTTCCTGCCCATCATACTGAAGATGCTGAATTCAAATCACAATGGGAGGCGGTACTAAATAAATGTTCCATGGACTTGATGCTGCTACTGATTCAGGATGCCAAGAAAAGCAGGGAGAAAATACAGTCCAGCATCGCCGAAATTGAATCACCGGTACCCACACCATCAGGACAACAAAGTCCCATTCTACAATCTATACAAGAGGAGATCAACAAACTTGAGACTACTATCAAGAATTATAAAATGGAGAAGTTCCAGCGTGACCGAGAGGACTACGACAGGGGTCATGTGTATCGCTGGAACCAACCGCGTTCATCCAGACTTCACCGACAGACGCATCACCAATCGGAGCGCCAACCACGTCCGCGTCAACACAAAGTATCTTTCAACTTGACATCCAGCGATGACGAGAGCCGTTCCAGGGGCTCTTTTGGCTCTGAATCCGACCATTTTTTGGAGGAGGAGTGGCCGAGACTTCAAACCAATCGGAACGACCAAAGAAGACGCGCCGGACACGCAGAGGGAGATGAGCGCGCTCGACCACCAGCATTGAGGCAGCAACCGAGGAAGAAATATCCTCGGTAATCAACCTCTCCGAGGTACCCCTGTCCAAAGATCAACTTACTGTGCTATCCAAAGGTTTGTCATTTGCACCCACCCACAACTCCAACCTGTTCCACACGAGAGTGGATTTGTTCCGGTTTTACCGTAACCTACACCTCAAAGCGTTCTATTACAAAGCTGGACATACACGGCTCCCCACCACTATGAACGGGGACATTGCGCACGATATTACGCACGACAACACACCTGACAATCCAGGCACTTCCAGCACTGACATACTGTTTAAACCTAAGTCATACTTCACTCCAGTTGTGTCGAACCCATCCCTTATTGCCTTTTGCAAAAAAGTGGACTATGAGGTACAAGACCTATTTGAGACACAGTCCAGGCCCACTCAAAAGCCTAATTTATCGTCGAGTGAACGCAATGCACTTGCAGAACTTTCTAAAATGGACAATATTATTGTACGGCCTGCGGATAAGGGAGGCGCTGTGGTCGTGTTATCCAAGGAGATGTACATCGCAGAGGCGACACGCCAATTACAATCCAGACATTATGAAAGACTGCGCTCCAACCCCTTGCCCACCCTTACTTCGACATTTCATAATGTTGTCCCTTGCTGAGACTGAGGGATGGATTACGGAAAATATAAATATAAATACATGACTGTTGAGCACCCTTCTCTAGCTACATTTTATTTACTGCCAAAGGTGCACAAACCCCCATTCGACAACCCCCCGGGACGACCTATTATATCAGGCAATGGTACCCTGACTGAACCGGCATCTAAATTTGTGGACTTTTTTTATTAAACCATATGTTCGGACCCTTCCATCATTTATTGAGGATACTGTTGATGTTCTGAACAGTTTATCTAGGCTTGGTAATGTGAAGTCGCAATATCTGATCACGATGGATGTTGAGTCCTTGTATACGAACATTGATCATGAAGAGGGCTTGCATGCTCTGAGACACTTTTTGGCTGAAAGAAAGGACACGAAACCTCCTTCACAATTCATTGTGGAGTTGACTGAATTTATTATTTACAATAATGTCTTTGTGTTCACAGATAAGCTATATAAACAAAAAATCGGTGTTCCTATGGGATGCTGTTTTTCACCCAATTATGCTTGTTTATATTTAGGCCTTTGGGAAACTCTTCATGTGTTTAATTCTTCTAACCCCTTCCTTCAATGTGTAACATGGTACGGGCGCTTCATAGATGACCTTATGTTCGTGTTCAATGGCACTGAGACACAAGTCAAGGGGTTTCACCAATATCTTAACTCTATTAACCCCAATATCAAACTGTCCCTGGAGTATTCTCAAGACAGTATTAACTTTTTAGACCTCACCGTCTCTATTGACCAGCAAGGTAGTCTGCACACCACTATATTTAGAAAGAAAACGTCTCGTAATACTATTCTGAGAGCTGATTCATTTCACCCACCGCACCTCATCGATAATATACCTTTTGGCCAATTCCAGCGGCTACGCCGCATATGCGACGATGAGGCGGAGTTTGAAAAACAGGCCAATGATATGACTGACCGCTTCAGGAAACGAGCTTACAGGTCCCACATGGTGGAGCAAGCTCGATCTAGTGCGCATGCCCTGAATCGCTCTGACACCTTAATTAAGAAGCACCGCAACAGGAATAATAATAAAAAATCTCGTCCCTTTTTTGTTACACAGTATAGCACTGAGGCTAAACAAGTAACGCGCATCATAAAGGAAAATTGGGCCATAATAAATTCTGACCCTGAGCTGCAACAGGTTTTTCCTGAACCCCCGTTAGTCTCGTATAAAAGAGCTCCTACATTACGTGACAAACTTGTACACAGCCATCTCCCACCCGAAAGGAAAGAGAGTTGGTTGAAGAGACCCGTGGGTGTCTACCGGTGCAGCAATTGTCCTCACTGTAGCCATGTTATTCAATCGAAAGCGTTCATTGATTTTAAATCTAAGAAAGAATACAAAATAAAAGATTTTATAAACTGTAACACCACGTTTGTCATCTACCGCCTGTCCTGTCCGTGCCCTAATATATTTTATGTAGGGCGCACAAAGAGACGCCTACGTGACCGACTTGCGGAGCACAAGTATGCTATACGCACTGGTAATGCAGACTACCAGATGGCCCAGCACTTTGCACGAGTGCATAATAAGAATGACTCCCTGCTAAAAATTGAGGCGTTGGAACATATTAGACCTCTGGATAGAGGTGGTGACCGTATCCGTAGGCTCAACCAACGGGAGACCTTTTGGATCCACCAATTGGATGCACTTAGATACCCTGGTCTAAATGAAGATATTGAGTTCAAATGTTTTTTATAATGTTTTTTTTTTTATTTTATTTTTTTTATAATATCTTCTATGTATGCACTATTTGATTATGAACATTGTTTGAGAATGAAAAAATGGTAGACCTACTGCTGACACTAATGCTTATTGCTTTTTTGTTAATGTATGAGAAGAATCTGTTTTGTTATGATTTAGCCCCCCTCCCCCCTTTCCCTCCTCCCTTGATGGAGGTGCGCCTTACTGATTACACACCTGATTCAGGGGTGGGGTTAAAACTTTTTAAACTTTGTGTCGATCCATTGTCTTTGCTTTGCCCTGAAGAAGACCTAGACGGTCGAAACATGTTGGCATTTTAATTTCAATTATGAGTAGCCACAGCTAATAAAGGCTTTTTAATATACCTCCTTCTTCGGACTGAGTTACCTCTGAGTGCCTGGGACCTTCTGCTTTCTTAGTTCTACTGATACTGTATGAGGCTTCAGGAGGGAGGTTTACTAACGTTCTACTGATACTTTATGAGGCTTCAGGAGGTTTACTAACGTTCTACTGATACTGTATGAGGCTTCAGGAGGTTTACTAACGTTCTACTGATACTGTATGAGGCTTCAGGAGGTTTACTAACGTTCTACTGATACTGTATGAGGCTTCAGGAGGTTTACTAACGTTCTACCGATACTGTATGAGGCTTCAGGAGGTTTACTAACGTTCTACTGATACTGTATGGAGGTTTTGGGAGGGAGGTTTACTAACATTCTACCGATACTGTATGAGGCTTCAGGAGGGAGGTTTACTAACATACTACCGATACTGTATGAGGCTTCAGGAGGGAGGTTTACTAACGTTCTACTGATACTGTATGAGGCTTCAGGAGGGAGGTGTACTAACGTTCCACGCCAACTCTGCCAACTCTGCTAGTTAGACTCCGTTACACAATTACATTTATTTTACATGTAGTAACATTAACAACTTTTTATTTTTAACATGAATTTCATGTAATTACATACAGTACATGGACAACAACTACCAGACTGATATAACATGTGATATGTATAAACATGTGATATGCATTGAACTGAACAAACCCTTAAACATGTGATATGCATTTAAAAAAAAAAAAAGATCTCTATTTACATCTGATATCTGCCAGCATCAGCATTTCTCTGTGAAATCAGCACATTGAGGCCCGACCGGCGGAGATTTGAAGGGCAATTCTCTTTTTTCATGAATTATAGTAGTTACCATGACAGACACATGTTTCAGCCTAAGCCAACTGCAGTGTCTTGCACAAAAATTTGAGAGCGCGGCTTTTCTGCAAGACATGAACTGACCCTTGACACTTTGCGCTAAAAATGGGGGATCGGTATCAATTAAATTCAAAGAAAAACTGTTTTGCATATTTGGGCAACCCTCAAATACAGTCTGAAAAAAAAAGATGAATGATTGTTGAAATTTCAAAACCAAACAATTCCAAATGAACCTAAAATTCCAGCTGGAGCCTTTTTGACACAGGGCCACATGACATGACCCTGTAGGGACCAACCATGTGAAGTTCATCATGAACATTTGGGGCAGCTGAGGCCTAGTGGTGAGGGGCGTGATCTTAAGGTCAGAGGGTTGCAGGTTCAAATCCCACCCTTACCTCTCCCCACACCTCCACCTATGGCTGAAGTGGCTTTAAGTAAGGCAGCTTACCCTAATTGTGAGGGAGGCGTGGTCAGAAGAGCCCTTGAGCAAGGCGCCTAACCCCACACTGCTCCAGGGACTGTTACCAATACCCTGTACCAAGGCACATAACCCCACACTGCTCCAGGGACTGTAACCAACACCCTGTACCAAGGCACCTAACCCCACACTGCTCCTGGGACTGTTACCAATACCCTGTACCAAGGCACCTAACCCCCGCACTGCTCCAGGGACTGTAACCAATACCCTTTACCAAGGCACCTAACCCCACACTGCTCCAGGGACTGTAACCAATACCCTGTACCAAGGCACCTAACCCCACTAAAATGTGGGTCAGGAAGAGGGTGCAGTTCAATATTTTCATATTTGTTGCTGTCTGAGTGGTGAGTTGTGTGGCAGCAGTTAGTTGGAAATGGTGGTTGGTTGAGGATTGCGGTTGCGGATCGTTTATATATTGACAAACATGTCACTGGTAGGGGGCTGTGTGTGTGTGTGTGTGTGTGTGTGTGTGTGTGTGTGTGTGTGTGTGTGTGTGTGTGTGTGTGTGTGTGTGTGTGTGTGTGTGTGTGTGTGTGTGTGTGTGTGTGTGTGTGTGTGTGTGTGTGTTGAATGACCCACAGGAGCAGCCCTGTAGGGGCCTCACAACAGCTTCACTGATGATCCCCATACCTCAAACCTAAACCCAGGGTAGAGTGTGTGTGTGAATGTGGTGTGGACTCTGTGCAGGAGGGTCATTGTGTCTCCAGAGATGCTGTAGAAGGCCAGAGTTCCTGCCCTGTGATCCACATACACTCCTATTCTGGAGCTGGCCACTAGAGGGAGTTCAGTCTTTTTACTATTGTGCCAGAAACAGGAGCTGTAGCTGGTGAGGTCCAGCCTCCAGGACTGATGATTATATCCAAATACACACTTAGCACCCCATCCTTTCCTGCTGATGCTTTTATATGACACTGCTATACCAACCACTCCACTCCACTCAACCTCCCAGTAGCAGCGTGCAGACACACCCTCTCTACACAGCACCTGAGGCCACACATCAAATCTGTCTGGATGATCAGGATATGACTGGACCCCAGGTCTACACTCCACCCTCCTGTTCCCCTCAGACAGACGGAGGCGTGTGTGTGCTGTGTTTGGATCCAGAGTGAAGTGACAGGAATCTGATGGAGGAGAAGACAGGACACACACAGGTTTTTAGTTCTGTCAGACTTAGGACAGGTGAAGTGTGTGGGGGTAGGAGTTTCTGTGTGTGTGCATGTGTATGAGTGTGTGTGTGTGTGTGTGTGTGTGTGTGTGTGTGTGTGTGTGTGTGTGTGTGTGTGTGTGTGTGAGGCAGTGTATGGGGAGGGTGTGTGTGTGTGTGTGTGTGTGTGTGTGTGTGTGTGTGTGTGTGTGTGTGTGTGTGTGTGTGTGTGTGTGTGTGTGTGTGTGTGTGTGTTAGAAAGAGAGGCAGTGTATGGGGAGGGTGTGCATATGTGTGTGTGTGTGTGTGTGTGTGTATGTGTGTGTGTGTGTACCTGAGGTGTTGTGTGTGTGTGTGTGTGTGTGTGTGTGTGTGTGTGTGTGTGTGTGTGTGTGTGTGTGTGTGTGTGTGTGTGTGTGTTAGAAACAGAGGCAGTGTATGGGGAGGGTGTGTGTGTGTGTGGGTGGGTGTGTGTGTGTGTTAGAAAGAGAGGCAGGAGGGTGACAGAGGAGGAAGGTCCACTGGTGGAGAAGTAGTCCCCAAGTGAGCACGAAGACCCAGTCCTCACCACGCCAGACAGAACAGAGCCAATTGCAGAGACCAAGAAACCTGCCAGAAGGAACAAGATCAAGTGGCCAAAGGCTAGTGAAAGAGAGGCATGGCGTGCACTGGACACAGACCTGAGCAAGACCCTACAGGAGTCACTGCAAGGAGGGGCGAGATCATATACCAGACCTGCAAAGACAGGTTCGGAGAGATCGCTTCCAGACAGAGGTCCATCCAAAGAGAGAAGGGGAGGAGAGAGAGGGAAATCCTCCAGCTGGTACAAAGGCGTCGCCAACTCCGAAAAAACTGGAGAAAGGCCACTCTCGCAGAGAAAGAAGGTTTGAAAGCCCTGTGGGAGGAGGTCAGGAAAAGACTAGCCATGCTTCGCAGAGCTGAACGCATCCGAAAACGCAGCAAGCGGAAGCAGAAAGAGCGAGCCAGTTTCTTCCAGGATCCTTTCAAGCATGCCAGACAGCTGCTGGAGGAGAAGAAGACTGGCAAGCTCGAAACCACCAGGGAGCAATTGGAACAGCATGTCAGAAAGCAGTACAGCGATCCACAAAGGAACGTCCCCTTAGGAACACCAGGATATGTACCGCGGCCGGATAACGCTTCCCCCTCTAAGGAGCTATATGGACGACGTCACCACCCTCCTTCAGACAGCAGCATGTACAGCAAGACTGCTGAGGAGGATTGATGAGCTGATGTCATGGGCAAGAATGAAAATCAAGCCCTCCAAGTCCCGTAGCCTGTCACTCAGGAGAGGAGTCAGGAACGACAACACCACCTTTGTCGTTGGAGGAGAGAAAATCCCACTCCTCGCAGAGCAGCCCATCAAAAGCCTGGGGAGGCAGTACACGGCCGAGCTCTCTGACAAGCAAATGGGGAAAACCGTCATGAAGCAGCTCTCTGACGGCCTGAGGAGAATCGATCAAAGCCAACTCCCGGGCAAATACAAGGTCTGGTGTTACCAATTCACACTCTACCAGAGACTGCTGTGGCCCCTGAAAATGAGTAGGATGGATGGGAAAGCCAACTCATTCATTCGAAAGTGGTTGGGGCTGCCACGGTGCCTCTCTGAAGCCGGCCTTTTTGGGAAAAACATGCTCCAGCTACCTCTGAGATCGCTACAGCTGGGCTACATGCAAGAAAAGACCAGGTTGGTGCTCGAGCTTCGGGAGTCCAGGAGGTCCTGGCGCCATGACCAGGTTTTGAGAAAGCTAGCCGAAGTGCTGGAGGAGTGCAGACAGGGAAGCAGAACACCATCGCCGGCAGAGCAACCCACCACCTTTGTCAAGGAAGGAGGGATCAGAAGCATCAGGCAAAGAGAAACCGCAAGGCCCTTCACACCTGGCCAGGAGTGGAGCATGAAGGTTGACCTGGGCAAGAAGCTTCAGTTTCAAGTCAAGTCAAGTCAAGTCAAGTCAAGACTACCACCACATCTCTCCGACCAGACATAGTGGCGTGGTCTGTAAAGGTTAGAGCGGTATCCCTCATAGAGCTCACTGTGCCAATGGAGGAAGGGATTGAGGCTGCCTTTGAGCGAAAGAAGGCCAAGTACTCCGAGCTGGCTGCTGAGTGCCGGGAGGCGGGCTGGAAGACTACCATCTACCCAGTGGAGGTCGGATGCCGAGGGTTGTCAACCATACGCCTCCTGAAGGATGTGGGAGTCAACGGAGGAAGGCTAAGGAAGGCAACAAAGGAACTGGCAGAGGAGGCGGAGAAAGGGAGCTTTTGGCTCTGGCTGCGGAGGAAGGACAGAACCTGGGGGAATAACACCTAACCCCCAGACAACAGTTGCAGGGAACAACACCTATCAGCTGCAGGGGGTGACAGGGAGACGTCCCTGTCGCTGCTCCGCCACACGCTAGACGTTTCAGGATTAAAGGAGCGAAACGTTGATAAAGCAGTGGTTCCTGACTGACGACCCTGCAGCTGACCCATGGGCACCGGAGGAGGTGCGACAGGCAGCAATGCCAAGCAGGAATTAACATCTTCCTGTACAATCCAGTGAGGTGTCTGTGTGTGTATAGTGTGTGTGTGTGTGTCTATACAGTATGTGTTTATGTGTGCATATGTTTGTGTGTGTGTGTGTGTGTGGTGAGGGAACAGAGAGAGAGAGAGAGAGAGAGAGAGAGAGAGAGAGAGAGAGAGAGAGAGAGAGAGAGAGAGAGAGAGAGAGAGAGAATGTTTGTGTGTGTGTGTGTGTGTGTGCGTGTGCGTGTGCGTGTGCGTGTGTGTGTGTGTGTGTGTGTGTCCAACTCACACTGTAAGAAATCCTCTCTGGTCACTGGTTCAGCTGTAAGAGCCTGGACATCAGACACTGAGACAGAAAACATCACATCAGCCTAAATAAGTGCATCAACACCACAATATGAAAACATCACATTGGCCTAAATAAGTGCATCAACACCACGATATGAAAACATCACATTGGCCTAAATAAGTGCATCAACACCACAATATGAAAACATCACATTGGCCTAAATAAGTGCATCAACACTACAAAATGAAAACATCACATTGGCCTAAATATAAATAAGTGCATCAACAATATGAAAACATCACATTGGCCTACATATAAATAAGTGCATCAACACCACAATATGAAAACATCACATTGGTCTAATTAAGTGCATCAACACCACAATATGAAAACATCACATTGGCCTAAATAAGTGCATCAACACCACAATATGAAAACATCACATTGGCCTAAATAAGTGCATCAACACCACAATATGAAAACATCACATTGGCCTAAATAAGTGAACACCACAATATGAAAACATCACATTGGCCTAAATAAGTGCATCAACACCACAATATGAAAACATCACATTGGCCTAAATAAGTGCATCAACACCACAATATGAAAACATCACATTGGCCTAAATAAGTGCATCAACACCACAATATGAAAACATCACATTGGCCTAAATAAGTGCATCAACACCACAATATGAAAACATCACATTGGCCTAAATAAGTGCATCAACACCACAATATGAAAACATCACATTGGCCTAAATAAGTGCATCAACACCACAATATGAAAACATCACATTGGCCTAAATAAGTGCTGACGGGGGCGTGTGGAAGTGCAGGCTGCCTTATACTGTATTAGCCCGAGTAGAAGAAGCTTTTTGTTTGTTTTGTTTTTGTTCTATAAGCAGTGCTTTAGAAAGAGGGGGGCATCTTATTTTCGCAGACTAGAGAAAATACCGGTAGCATCAAAATAATGTTTTTACTTAACCTGAATGATTTGGTTATTGTCCTTCACAACAATGCCATAGCACTCAATAATGGGGAGGTCAAGCGATTATTTTGTCCACATCAAATTTGTAGATTCTATCATCCGTGTTTCGTAATGAATATAAGATATTAGACGTCTGCCAGCACGCATGCCCAATGTGAAATTACGATGCATTCAGGTGAGAATAATGCAAAGAACAGCGTTCCAGTTGTTTCCTTTGTGCATGCTACATCACCAACATGCATGGGAGGCTTGGGAAATATTGGGCTCCATAAATATCTACACATAACATGCAGTTTCTGGATAGAATTGAATATCATGACAGGCCTATGTGAAGGCTTTTAGAGGTCCTCAGTAATCAGGGCCGTAACCAGACATTTTCAAATATCGAGGTCAAATATTGCGTACTGTACTGCATACTGTACATTTAGAATGCTTCAAACACTTGAGTCAAACTCTTAAAGTTGTTTTCATTAATCACTGCCTTGAGGATAAATGAGGGTGGCGTATACAGACTGAATGTATCACTGAATTCAGTTACTGAAAAACAAATACAGAGGACATGGCCAGTAATGACGTACTGGTTGGATGTGGGCCCTCCTTGCCGTCTGCTCTTCTGACTGGGAGTTCAGGATCAGTATCTGTAGATCAACACACAGAGACACACGCCACATGCATGAGGGGCTTGGGAGGTCTAGACTGGACTGGCTAAATGGAGATTAAGTGTTTGTAGCACACCTGTTGTAGGGTCTCCCAGCCACTTCTCCTCCTTTCCACTAGAGGGCGCTGAGCCCAAAAGACTGTTTACAATGTACCACTGAAGGACGCCCCTTACAGTGATCTACAGTAAGATAATACAAAACCAGGCTACAAACAGTATCCTGTCTCTCTTTTCCGTTCGCTCTCAAGCAGGACGGATGCTGCGCTGCCGTGCAGTACAAGAGACTGTGCACACAAACTCTGAACATAGCTTTTATCTGATATTTAGGCCGAATACAGATAATGTAACGCTTAGTTCATCCCTAAACAGCTGTAAGTTCATTTTCTTTGCAAAGTTTCAATCAGAGACAACAGAGTCTTTGGTTTCTACTGTTGGAAGGCAGTAGCCCATTAATAAGTCGGTAGCCTGGACGTTCCTGCTAAAGACTTCATCCGGATTCATTTGTGGAACTTTGATGCATCAATTGTTTCACGCCTAAAGCATCGCACGGCCGGACTGTGCGAGCCACTTTTCCCAACCCTTCCTGTCTCGCTGGAGCGAGAATCGGACCGGACGTTTGGACCCAGCAGACTGCGTGTGCTGTTGGACCGCGCGTCTACACACCGAGAATCGGACATTCGGACCCTGCAGACTGCGAGAGCTGCAGGCCACTCTCGTCCACAACTGAGGATAACCACTCTCTCTCCTGAAAAGGCTGGAAGCCTTTTCATCTCCTTCACAGTAGGCATATCTGGGCAATATTACTCTACTGTCAGTTAGATATGTTTTGAAGTAAGCTTAGCTGATTTTCATATACATGTCTGATTCTTTTGTCTCCCCTTCTGTTTAGTTAGCAATCTGCTATCACTAACTCTCCCGGTTGTTTACTAGTTGCTACGTCTCATTCGAAACGATCGGAGTGTTTTCAAGCATTGTTTGGACGCATATAAATGCTCGGAGCGCTCCGTGAACCGCTCGAGTGCGACCGTGCAATTTCTAAACATCTGTGCGCGCGCGTGTTTATTATTTTGATACTGTGTTCACGGCCTCAACCGGCCCTGCCTTGATTAGCTAGCCAGCTGCTAATCTCCACAGCATACGCTGTTCCTACTGACACACAGTCACCGCTTCTTTCTCTCTCTCTCTCTCCCTCTTTCTCTCTCCCTCTCCCTCGAGAATAATCACGTTTGTTGAAACCCCAGGACAACCCTGTGCCTCTCGGTACAATTTGAGTAGAACCTTCTCACTGTACTGTCCGCCAGGCAGTCATTAATTGTCCTGTGCTCTCTGCAAACTTTCTGAGCTCGTGCTAGCTAACGCTAGCCGGCTCTGTGTGCATTCCCATACCTAGACAATATTTCCCCACGCATGTGAGTTGCCATATTTGTAGTCGACTACAGATATTGCTCTAGACAACCCGTCTCTCACACCCTGCTCTGTCTCGGTTCTTTCTCTCTCTTCCATTCGGAATAGCGTACATTAATTACAGAAATCCCAGACACCGTTGCAGGCCCCTAGCCTCACCGGAGAGCTAGCTCTACCTGCTATTACCTTAGACTAGGTAGCTACTAGCTACCATAGCCTTTTGTTCTGCCTGAACTTTCTGTAGCCAATGTTAGCTTGGCTTGACCAAACACACACACGCGTTTGATCCGCCATTTCATGTCCCCAAGGGACACACACGCACCCCCACCTACACACACACACACACACACACACACACACACACACACACACACACACACACAGGCTAGAAGCCTCTCTTTCTCCCTCTCTCTTTTCCCCTCTTTTCTTCTTTTTATTTTCTTTCCTTGTTTTATAGTATTTGCGCCTTATGATTGTATTATTCCATTTAACCGACATTGAATGTAATGCTTTATTTAGATTACTTGGTAGTTAATAAAAGTTATTCATTTGATTTTATTGCATTTTGTCTGTTATTGCATTGTGTACGTACGGAATCAACTTACTTAGAACTTTTCCCTTCAACTGAGTTTTGTGCCCTTGTGTTGACCGTCACAGTGAACAGTTAGGTTTAAGTCTCATACCTTGAAGGCGACTGCTTCATTGTACTGCCAATCACAACGTGCACAAGTACTCCTATTAGTCTTGATCTTTTGCAATTCATTGTGAAATACTGAGATTAATATCCAAATCATATGAGACTGATTTATTTATGAGACTGATTTATTAATGAGACTGATTTATTTACAATTTTGATTGATTAATTGTGACTTATTACATAAGTCGAGCTTATTACATAAGTCATAATTGATAAATCTCCCAAAACGCGATTGTTCCTACATATTTTGGTTACCCATGGTATGAGGAGTTATTCGTCGAGCCCATTAATGTAATCTCAATTGCATAACTGCAATTACCCCTACACCTGCATGCAAGGGAGGCTTAGACGTACTCATACAAGTACTTAACTTATACATGCAATGTTCAGTGGGTTGAGCACATCAAAAAGACTATTTTAGTCCAATTTCGAAATGATCAAGGAAATACTGATGTTAGAAAGACTGAAGTTTGTATTTAAAAAATGTTTTGTGGATGCACATTTCTCTCTGTGTGTGTGTGGTGAAGACTCACAGTGTATGCTCTGGATGATCTGGATGTGTGTCTCTGCTACAAGATAAAGAAAAACAATAAATATCAAATGGTGATGTCTTGTCTCAGATATATAATAGAAAATGTCTGTTATGATTCCTAATTTTGTCGAACCTGCTGCAGATATCTTGACTATTTCCTGCTTGAAGACTGAATTTAATTTCTCCTCCAGCTGCATTTTCAGTGCAGACACAGATTTCTTCAGGGACTCCAAGGAGAAGCTTTGGCTGAAGGTCACGCTGGTTGAAATAGTGCTGTAAGGCCTCCCAGTGATGGACACAACGTTCTGTGCAGAGAAACACTCACAAAAATTAGTTTAGGGTAGACCTACTGACATGAGCCCTTGATCAGCAGGACATTAACAGAGCTGTATCACCACTGTGTTTAGTCGTGTTTTCAACTAAACAGTTTGAACTACAAGTACAAAGTAATTGTGTCTACCTTGAGGAAATGGATGGGATCCTGTGTCAGTGAAAGCTGCTTCATCTCAGCATCTGTCCTCTTCAGCTCAGCAATCTCCTGCTCCAGTCGCTTCAGGAGTCCTTCAGCTCGACTCACCTCAGCCTTCTCCTGAGCTCTGATCAGCTCTGTCACCTCAGAGCGCCTTCTCTCAATGGAGCGGATCAGCTGAGCAAACATCCTCTCACTCTCCTTCACTGCTGTCTGTGCACCAGACTGATAAGACACACACACGCACGCACGCACGCACGCACGCACGCATGCACACACGCACACACACATGCACAGGCACAGGCACGCGCACACGCACACGCACACACACACACACACACACACACACACACACACACACACACACACGCATGCACACACAAACAAATGTTGTTCAGGAGGACCAATAGTTGGCTTGATTTAAGTCAGGAGAGTTGGGCCTTCTACACTAAAAATGGTCAATCTTTACATCTCTAATGCAAAAGGTTTTACCTTTCATCTATACCTGTACATTGAAGGGTTGCTTATGAATTCAGCTGGGTTGCAAATGTGCATTGTTGTGTATTGTGTAAAATTAGACTAAATCCTGTAAGGAATGTCTGTCTGTGGTTGTGGAGATAATCTGGAAAACAGTATTAGAGTCATGCTTGTGTCACAGCTCATCATAACTACTATCTCACTGCATAACCAGAAACCTGAGTGTCACAGCTCATCATAACTACTATCTCACTGCATAACCAGAAACCTGCTGCAGATTGTCTTCTCCTCTGGTCAGTTCTCACCTTGAGAGTCTCCACAGCCTTCCTCAGCTCCTGCAGCTCCTTCTCCTTCAACTGGATTATCTGCTGGCATCTCCTCTGGCTCTGCCCCAACCCCTCCTGGAACATCAGGAATCAAAGCAATAGAAAAAAGAAAGAAAAAAAAGATATTTTGGGGGCTTTCTTGCCTTTATTTGGGACAGGACCATGAAGCATAGATAGGAAATGACTGGGGAGAGAGAGACGGGGACGGATCGGCAAATGACCCGGGCCAAAATGTAACCTGGGTCGGCAGCATAGCAGTCAACCGTTACAGCCACGGCAGGGACAAAGTTCTTAGTTCATAGGCCTACTTATTTCTGAGGGTGCATCGAGTGAAATTAAATTATTAGTTCTTCACAACAAGCAGTTGACACAACGTGACCTCAGATAGACATTAAACATGAGACAGATTGACAACCTGTATGACAGGTAGGCTACTTGGCCTGTCAATGTTTTACATTTGCTACAATGTTGGACATTGGACCTTTTTATATAAAGCATTATATAAAATATGCATACCCAAATATGCTCAACATACTTGTAATCCCACATATTTCTTACCTTCTTCTGACTCCATTCCATACAAGGAAACACACCCTGCTCTGTCCCCTGAGTGGGGCAAAGATGTCCAACGTAGGCCAAGGTGAAATAAAGCATTTTATACCCAAATATGGTCAATACACTTGTAATCCCAAATGCCTTACCCTTTTCTGATGCCATTCTGCCGTAGCAGTGATCGTGTTGTGGCCTTTATGATCGTCCATAGTACACAGATAGCAGATGCAACTCTGGTCAGTGCGACAAAATATTTCAAAAACCTTCTTATGACGGGGACAGACCCTCTCCTGTAGCCGGTCTGTGGCATCGGCCATGGCGTGATTTGTACCTATAAGTTCATTGTGAGCTTTCAAATGAGTGCCACAATACGACTTCAGACACTCCAGACAGGACTTGACAGCTTTGAGTTTTCTCCCGGTGCAGACGTCGCAGGCCACATCTCCAGGTCCAGCAGCACATTCAACAGCAGCTGCAGTTTGTATTCTGCTCTTCCTCATTTGATCCACAAGCTCAGCAATAATAATGTTCTTGCTTAAAACAGGTCTTGGAGTGAAAGTCTTTCTGCACTGG
>NW_026945756.1:5000-7500 GCF_034702125.1 Engraulis encrasicolus
CCTTTAGTAATGCACCACGACTTGGTCATTGCCATACTGGTAACAACAAATGTATAAAGCCGCGTCTTAAGGGGTTAAGGCTTTTAACACATCTCAACCAGGGGTGCCAATAATTATGGAGGGCACTGTATCACAGTATGTGCATAACATTAATGCCAACTGCCCTAGCTATGGAGCATAACAACAGTATGTGTAGGACGACATATCACAGTATGTGTATAACATTAATGCCAATTGCCCGAGCTACACCTCTGTTGCCAATGTGGACCTCTCGTGTACTAATAGAGAAATGGAGCCCTCAGGTCCCGAAAGCTACAGCACATGATCTATGTGTTATACATTATGCTTTAATGTCTTGTTGACGCGGATGCACACACACACACTCACACTCACGCACACAGACACACACACGCACGCGCGCGCGCACGCACACACACACACACACACTCACACTCACGCGCACAGACACACACACGCGCGCGCACGAGCACGTGCGCACGTGCGCACACACACGCACACACGCACGCACGCACGCACACACACACACACACACACACACACACACACACACACACACACACACACACACACACACACCTCTGCACGCATGTTAAAGTGCGGCCAAATATTCATGACTTTGGGACTTGAAAATGTATTGTATTGTATTTGCATTTGTTGAAGGTTACAGTGTTACATGGGGAATATGTGGGTGGTCAGAGTTGTGAAGTTTGTTATGAGTTGTGTGAAAGTTCTATCTGAGTGATAGCCTATCTGAACTGGACAGACGGCAGATGTGCGTGGGCATTCTGACTTAATTTTGTCATACTTTAAAACATTGCAAAGCATTGTGTAGTTGTTGTTTTTTTGTGTGGGAGGTTGTGTATATGTTTGTAGTGAGATATGTATACATGTCTTATAGGTTTCTGGAAGTAAACTTTAAAAAAGATTTTTCAAGTTGTGTATTTTTGCATATTCTTTAACAAGAGATAGTACAGGAGATAGTAGAAGAGGACAGTAGAGGAGAAACAGAAAATGAGTGGGAAGAGAGAAAGGGAAGGATCGTCAAATGACCGGAATCGAACCCGGGTCGTCGACGTAGTAACCCAGTACCCTACTGTTAGTCCATGGCAGAGGCACAACTGTATAAATCTTTACAGGACATAACAGCCTAAGCTATATCCCTTTTTGTACAGGACATAGCAGCCTAAGCTATATCCCTTTTTTACAGGACATAGCAGCCTAAGCTATATCCCTTTTTTACAGGACATAGCAGCCTAAGCTATATCCCTTTTTTTCGATGGATAATAGTTTTACTGTATAATACGATAATCATATTACCGCATGCGGGCGTTCATTTGCAGAGATTTTGTAGTACGTCACGCATACAGTATGTGTTAACCCTCTATTGCATGGCGTTGCCATATGGCAACAAATTCTTTTTGGGTTTTTTTAAAAATAGAATATAACAAATATTCACCACTTTTCCTATTGTGAGTGGACATGGGACTTTAATTTTGAAATATTTATCAGTTTGAAGACATTACCTTATTAGGAAATCCTGTTTTCCCACCCCTTTCATGTGGATGCGCCACACTATGAAGGTCACGTCATAGTGGGAATCTTTACATAGTTAGTTTTCAAACTTCAAGACATATTTTCATCATAATAAAATTCAACATTAATCTAGGATGTGTAAACTTTCATTTTTCATCATTTAATCCAAATATAAAGTTATACTTTCTCTGTAAAAGGCGAACATTTATTTGTTGCCATATGGCAACAACATGCATACAGTGACACTCCTTCTATACATGCATCCCAATGGGCTCCCATTGAGTTACATAGGGCAGGGCTCCCATTGAGTTACATAGTGCTCTATTTGCACTTATTATATAATTTTAACTTGAAAACATGAACCTTCTTAACATTATGCTATTTGTATACCTCAATTAATAAGTTATATGATAAAATATTAACAAATGAATTAATTATTCCACATTGCATACAGTTGACACCGCCCCTTCTATTCATGGCATTCCCAATGGGCTCCCTTTGGGTTACATTAGGGCTAGGGCTCCTAATTGGGAGTTATTCCTGGTAAAACGTATGAATAAAAAACTAAATTGGTATTTTGTTACTTCAAATAAACTATATTGCACACTTGTTAACATTATTAAATGTTACAATTTGTTACAATTGTGTCGAATTTCCTTCAATAAGATCATTTTTTTTGAAAAGAAAAATTGATTTGAGCCATGTGTCATCGAACCCGCACTGTTGCCATAGTGGCAACAAATTACGAAACTAACCCTCCGAAATTTTTTTTTCTTCAGAATTTTAGTTTATAATTTGGTATTCATTGGTAACCACTTTCAAGTCTAAAAAAACATTTAAAAAAATATATGGAAGTTTAAATGGTTGTTCATGATAAAAAGGTGGATTGAAAGAATTGCAGGAAGAAGAACATGTGTACGGCTTTGTAACAGAGCCTGCAGATAAT
>NW_026945756.1:12500-27500 GCF_034702125.1 Engraulis encrasicolus
ATCGGGTGCATCAAATTTGCAGATTGATTATGTCCTCGTAACGATATTAATCGACGTCACGTTCATCAGTTGCCAATGTCAAGGTGGCGGTGCGAGCTGTCAGTCCTGAACTGTCATTCTGCTTTTATTTTGCGGTCTCTCAACACTCTCAATATGAAAGCTCTGTTTACTTTTCCAGGCCATCTGACAACGTCCGTTGTAGCTGAAGTGTGGTAAATTAATGACGAGATTTTGACGGGGCACCAGTCTGCGTTTTGAATGCTGCTGACGCCATTCTAATCTGCGCAAAGCGCACGACAAAAGATAGGCAGAGTAGCCTACCTACCTCCGTGCTGAGCAGGTAGCCTATCTGCATTGAGTGCTCATGACAATTACCCTATTTAAGGTAGGCTTCTGTGAAATAGTTACTGGCCAATTTAAATCTGAAACTATATGCAGTAGTGTTGTGTCGTAATAAACACACGAATGTAAATAAACGGTACTTTATTAAACAGAAATAAACGGATGCATGAGAGCATACACGGAACGTGCGTACACCTTCTGTAACTGTGCTTCTACTCTACTCTACTGTATGCTACACATGCATAAGTAGGCGCAAGCTCCACCTAGTGGATTGGTTGCATAACACATTGCATATACCACAAGTAGCCTAATAAATATGATTTCTAAATGTGACAAGGTTCGGGGTGCCCTGACTTTAAAAGGTTGAGAATAACGACATCAAATCCAAACAGCGATACTTTTGTTCTAGCCTATTTTAAGCGACATTCCATAAGCTTAAAAGTAAATCTTCTGCCAGTAAATCACAGCTGATTCTCTATTCCTTGCTCTCCCAAAAAACAACTAACGGACAGATGACGTGCGGGTGCGTGCAGCGGGCCAGTGCAAGTGAATGAATGTGTGCGCGAGCGCGTGTGTTCAGTTCTTTATCAATGTCTCATGTCTCCTTAGTGCACGAAATATTAGGCTAAATGCATTGTGAAGAGAGATTTACCAGTCTCTCTCCTCCCCCTCACACCATAGTGATGAAGTGATTAAAAGTCATCTCTATGAATATGATAGCCCACTTTTCACAACTGGTGATGTGAAAAAATAAGGACATTATGTCTGTTCTGTGATAGGCTATCATATGATTGAAGATGAGGATGATTCAAGTGAAGGGGAGGAAAGCATAGAGGGCTTGTCTGAGGAAGGCATGGAGGATGACAATATGAGGCGGTAGGCGCGCGCGCGCGTGCGCGGGGGGGGGGTAGGGGGGGGGGGGGCGGGGGTGGGGTGGGGTGGTGGTGGGGTGTGCATGAAAGGGGTTTGTGAGTAGGGGGGCCCATGAAAGAAGTTGCTCCTAGGGCCCAAAATTTGGTGCTACGCCCCTGCACACACTCACACACACACACACACACACACACACACACACACACACACACACACACACACACACACACACACACACACACACACACACATGCAGACACACACACGAATGTGTACACGTGCGCGCACACAGACACACACACACACACACACACACACACACACACACACACACACACACACACACACACACGCACACACACACACACACACACAAAGTATTGACTCAGTAGGGAATGGACACTCAAGGCAAACGTGACATTTCGAAGGTGAAACACGGTGTCAACTCGTATATTTCAGAAGAGCGTTGAAAATGGGATTTTAAAAGTTCTCCAAAGACCTGAAGCTATGGCGTGCACACTTTTAAAGGGGGAGAGTGGACATAAAACAAAATACATGTCCAAGTAGATCTGAGTTCATGTGTGTAAATACAAAATAATGGTTTTATGGGTGAAAAGGTGACCAAGAAACATGTTTTTCTTCTTCTTAGGAATAGCACTGGAAACCGAAAAGGGAAATAACAGACCCACAAAACTGTCTGACCATTCTAGAAAACAAAATTGTAGGTACAGAATTGCATTGAAGTTTCCATTTAGAACAAAATCAACCATACGACTGTAACACAGTGTGCTAAACTGTTCACAGTAAGTACTGTAGTTAGTTTTTTTAAGGGACACTGTGCAGGAAATGATCAAAAAAGGTACTGCAACTATGCTGCTCATTGAAACTCGGCTGCCTATTGCCAAATTTGATCTTTACATGAAAGTCTACTAAGTAATAAACAAATATTTTCATTTGCAACTAAAAATGGCTATTTTTGGAAACTCAAAATGGCGGACCATGGAGAAGATCCCCCTTTTCATGTATGAAAAGTGCAATTTTTCCAGTCATGATGAATACTTAGAATTTGATGGCGGTGGTAAGTATTCATGAAAAAGGTAATATTAGTGAATGGGCAGCATGAATTCTGGAAATAAACACCTAAAAATCTCACACAGTGTCCCTTTAAATCAGTTTATAGGCTGTTGTATGTTGCTAACCAAGGTTGTATAAAGTAGAAGTAGGCCTACTGGAGAAGTACTCTTACAGATGTAAATACAACACTAGTAGTATGGTGTTACAAAGTTAAAACCATGTAATACCATACCACTAGTGTTGTAATTACATCTATAAAAGTACTTCTACTTTTACTTTATACAACTCTGCTGCTAACCTTATGTATACCTGCCGAGAGATAGGCTAATGAATCGCGCAAGTGACAAAAGTCGTTGGCATCGGCAGCGGGCCCCGTGAAAAAAAACAAGATATTTTTTTTTTATTAATGGATAGGTTTTGTACATACTATTTTTTCAAGGGCAATTTTGAAAATGTGTCCTCTAGGTCATATGACTAACCTCTGTTTCCACCTCCAGTCCTCTGATCTCAACCATATCTTTGATTGTCACACCTCTCCTCTCCCCAGCCATTGAGTGCTTTCAAAGGGACACGTGTCCTCTCTGGCCCTGGGGTGGCATTCTCAAAAGCGTCTTTGCTAACGATGGTAGCAAAGTCCTTCGTAAGAGCAACTCAACTCTTTCTCGTGTAGGGGTAGTTGCGTTTGGATTTACTCCTAATGCGACTATACCAGGAATTGAAGGCAAAATATCTCGTTTGGGAATTTAATTAATGATGAATTAATTATAATTAATAAACCAATTAATTAAAAGGTAATTAAAGGACCGTCTCATAAAATCCTTAAGATTATCAATCACAATATTCAACAATAAATTGCTAAACACAGAATTAATAACAAGTTTGTACTGGGATACTCAACAGGGCACAGTGAACAGTAAGGCCTATTCTCTGTGATCAGCTGGGTATGCAAGCACAAAGGTAGATCTGAAGGCAAAATTCTGATAATAGGTTGGTTGGTTGTACAAAGCAACAAGGACAACAAAATGCAATCAAATGATTTACTTTTATTAACTACTAGGATAACTAATAAAACATTACATTCAAAGTCGGATCAATGGGTAAACACAATAAGGCACAAGTATAAAAACAAGAAAGAAATAAAAGGGGAATTGTGCGTGTAGGGGAAATGTGTGTGTGTGTGTGTGTGTGTGTAGGTGCGTGAGCGTGAACAAAGGAGGAGCGTTAGCCCCGGTTGCTATGGTAGCAAGATGGCGTCCACCACGTGGGCTAGGTTGCTATAGCAATGTAAACAACACGGTGATATTAGCGTTAGCCTCAGAACCAAGAACAATGGGGGTAGCTAGCAGCTACTTAGCAAATAACCGGCGGGGGTTTTCAAGCATTAAAAGTCCCGTGAAGGGCACAAACATGTATCAAAGGTTCTGAAATTAACACTAACAGTTCCGGGTATGATGTGAATGGAATGTGAGCACAAAAGAAATAAAAGAGAGAGAATAGAACACGAATGAAACGGCGAGCTTGAATGTTTGTCACTACAAAGATGGCCGTACACCCGTGTACTCAAAGCAATTAGATTCAGCGTGGCTACAGCTGAGCAGCAGTATTAGCTAGCAGAAATGTCCGGACAAAGGAGGCTATTCAATGAACAGTCTATTATCAGTTATGTGCAAAGTTGTACCGGAAAGGTACCAAAAGGTCCGGAGAAATCTACAAGTCTAACACTCAGAGAGAGAGATAGAGAGAGAGAGAGAGAGAGAGAGAGAGAGAGATAGAGATATGTGGGTGTAACGTGTGTGTGTGTGGGTGTGTGTGTCGTGCGTCTTAGCTAGCAGGCCACTGTTACACAGGGGCTACTAGCGATTGTCCTTAGCTAACCCGTTAGCAAAGAGAATCTTTCGAATACGGGCGATACTGTATGAACGCTTGCGAATGCGGTTCACACAAATAATCGCGGCGTACAGAAGGGATTCACGTTGTTAAGGAGTATGCGAGGTAGAAGTTAGAAGCATGCAAACTAACTAAGCAAGAGAGAGAGAAAAGAGTTCAAAACAATGTCTAAAGAAATTAAAGAACAACACATGTGCACATGAAATAAAGCTTCGAGCTAGATTCAAAGAAACACATCTACTAAACTCTACTCAGAATTAACTAGTCATTTGCCCATGAAAAGTTTCCTACTGATTTTGTAGAGGGGTCCCACGGGAAACGGGTTGTGCCGGCCAGCGACACTGCTTTCGGTTTCCAGGGGAAAAAGTTCAACACAGACTCCTGTCTGGGTTGGATCAGGGAGGATTCTTGAAGTCGTCTGCTTCTTTTGTCCTCGAGAGCCGGTGGGCTCGGTCCGACGGAAAAATGTTCAAGATAGAAACGTTCAGATCTCGAACATGGAAAAGCACTGTTCCTACAGTGTTGCTTGCAAGGCGGGATGGTTACAGCTGTGATCGGACTAAGGGGTTTTTCACGAGTTTAAGTTGGCCAAACGAAAACTGGAGCGAAAAGTCTTTGTCCAAGGAAAAGGGAAAGGATTGCGCAGTTGAAAACTTCTTTGTCTTATCCGGGATAGGTACAGTCTTACAGAGGCTTGTCCTCTTCAAAGAGCGGGTTTCAGAGAGTGAGGGGTACCTGTGCGTCACTCTTTATAGGGGAAACAGCAGGGGGTAACAGGAACCAACATACTTCAGTAGTACATTGCAAACAGTCTCTTTGGGTTCAGCGCCCTCTAGAGGCGCGGGGAGAAATGGCGAAAACACAGGGGAATATCACCTACAGTCCCCCCTTGAGGCACATTGGTGAGCGGATTGGTCCCGATGTGGCTCACGGTGTCCCTGTCATGAGACATTGTCCTTTGTAATCCACAAGAAAGTAATCCACAAGGAAGTAGTCCACAGGAAAGTAGTCCACAGGAAAGTAGTCCACAGGAAAGTAGTCCGATAAGTCCTTTCTGGAAAAAGTCTTTCAGACACAGTTCATGCAGTGAAAAGTTCAAACACAGTACACAATTCATGGGCAATGACTTAGGCACTTGGGCAATGACTAAGGCACTTGGGCAATGACTAGTAAAAGTTCTAAAGCTATCTGTCTAACTACATATGACATTTCACACAGCAAACATAATCAAAGAAAAAAAATCAATGAAAGGAAGGAAGAGAGGTTAGTTAGCGTTAGCAAGCCTACTCTCCAGGAAAGTTAATGTTGGCACTCTGTCCAACGGAGTACCGGACACGGGTGCGATCATAGTTCTCTGGCACATAGATCGCGTGGTGCAGTTTGCGGTGCATTGTCAGTATGTACCTGTGTAGTGTGATGGCTATGAAAACAGTGATAACCCAGCCACTAACGAGAAGTCCCAGGGAAATTTGGTAGATTAGGGAGCCTTGATCAGAAGAGGGGGTAGAACGATAGCGCAAAAACATAGTATCAATACCAGTGGGGTGAAGACTGAATTGTACAGTTTTGGTCCCTTCCAGAAGCAATTGCTCTTGGAGGGTGGCGTTTATCTCAAGTTCATGGCCAGGGAATGCGTTGGGCATTTCCACTTCGGTTTCGTACTGATCAGAGCTAAGGTGGTGTAGAGTGATGTCACCTACATGAACAGTGGCCCCTAGTGGTACACTAAGGAGGGAAGTCTGGTTGGGGAGCTTCATTCTAGTGGCTGTGTTATGCTGGTCGTATGATATCAGAATGTCAGTCTGGGGTGTGTTGATTAGCCAGCGATTACCGGCTCTCTCTACTCTAGTTTCCGTAACCTCGTCCTTTGTGGACAGTTGGGCGGCACACTTCTGGTCTGGGACCTTTGACAGTCCGCAGAGGCGATCAGTAGTGTCTCTGATAAAGGGATTACTGGGGCAGACCCAGTGAATATCTTTGGTTGAGGTGCACATGTCTAGGTTGGGAATAAGGTAGATAGAGGGGTTGTCATCGTGATAGGCTATAGTAGGGGGTGTTTGGAGACGTACGTGTACGCCGTTATTCCAAAAGCCTACATTAAGGACCGACTTAATTCTGTAAATGTTTTGTCGCTCAATGATGGGAAGATTAAGAATGAATCCTATCTCTAGGTTCTTAGGATCGACAAAAATGGGAATAGCGCTGCCAAGACTATAGGCCAGGTGGATTTGTGATGAGTAAACGTTAGTGGTAGTCGTAGCTCGCAGTATATTGTCAACCATGCTAAGGGGTATTAGATATGGTGGAATTTTACCTCCACCCAGAGTACTGAGGGAGCTGCTTACTTCTCGCATCAGATCTTGCATTAAGTCTCTAATTACTCGAACGTACTTCACTTCGCTTCTCATGATAGTGGCTAAACGGTCTACGGCATGCACAGTATTGTTAATGAGAGTTGAATGCATATTAACAGCGAGTATGGTTCCCTGCAGGGTTTTGCCTAGGTCCTGCAGCGTCTCCTGTTGGGTTAACAGCCTACTCTGAATTTCTGGCATTTCCTCTTTAAGTGTGCTAATTTCGCGCTTGACGGCAGTCAGGCTAACAGTATTAACGGCGGAGAGGCCTACTGAGAATAGGGAGCCGATAGCAGAAGCAGCGGTAAGAAGTCCACCTAGGAAACGCTTGGGGCGGGCTTTGCCGCTCAGTTCCTCTTCTGTGACGATGAATTTCTGCAGCTGTTCGAGCATGTGGCTAGTGGTACGCTTGGCGTGTTCGATGTTGGATCCTATCTCGGAAGTAGGGCCAGTTTCCAGGTTCATTTGAGAGGGTGACCTGAAATGCTTGCGGTACACGTCCCACGGGTCAAGGCGGGCATATACACGTTGAGTGTGGACGCGGCAATTGGTGAGAAGCAGGCCGGGTGCATCCTGGAGTACGATGCCACTCTGAGGGCCGGGTTCCACTATGTCGCTGGCCAGTGTGGTCTGAAGGGCGAGGAAGATGCAGAGGATCCAGAGAGGGGCCATTTCTGTAACACATAGGAGTTTTGGTTACTAGAGTTTGATGAGGGGAGTTACTTAGGAATGCATACTTATAGTGTTAAGAGGCATGCAGCTAAGTTAGGCAGACTACTGACTACTGCTCTTCCACCCCCCTATGGAGTGTGGACTGCTCGAAGAGCTTAATCTGGTTGCTATGGATCCATCTGTAAGAGGGCGTTTGGCTAGGCTTTGAGGTCTTAATACGATAGGCGACTGGGGACAGCTTGTCTGTGATTTCGAATGGCCCTGACCAGCGGGGTAAGGGTAAGAATTTCTTGGACACGCCTACCGGCTTTGTGAAGTTGAAGTAGAGGACTTTGTCGCCTATTTCGTACTCACGGCTCGTCGCTTTCCTGTCGTAGTAAGCTTTCTGGCCTTTTGCACTCTTTTCAAGATGTTCCTGGGCCCAAGCAAATGTAGTCTGTAGGTGGCGTTGCAGATCGGAAACGTACTGGTGTGCCGTGTACGCAGTGGCAACGCTCATGTCTTCTGGTTGATAGAGGAGGTGTAGCGGGAGAGTCATTTCACGGCCAGTCATCATTTCGAAGGGAGTGACTCCCGTCGAGCGATGGGGAGTGGCCCTGATGGCCATTAGCACCAGAGGGAGCTTGATATCCCAATCCTTTCCATGTCCCTGGACATACTTCCGGAGCATGCTCACGATGGTTTGGTTGGCGCGTTCGACCTGGCCGGATGATTGAGGGTGGTACGCAATGTGGAACTTCGCTTCGACGCCTAGCATTTCCCACAAGGCTTTCATGACATCCGCGGTGAAGTGCGTTCCTCGGTCTGAGTCAATGGAGAGAGGCAGGCCCCAACGGCTGAACACGTGGTTCATGAGGAGGAGAGCGGTGGTCTCGGCGGTGTCGTTGGGAGCAGGGAGGCACTCTATCCATTTGGTGAAGGCACAGGTGACGGTCAGGAGGTATTTGTTACCTCGAGATGATTTTGGGACTGGTCCAATCCAGTCGATCTGGAGGTTAGACCAGGGGAACGAGATTCCTCTGCGCTGCAGGGGAGCTCGGTTCAGGGGTTGCGCAGGACGGAATTGGCAGCAAGTGAGACAGCCTTTGACGTACTCTGTTACATCTGTGATCATGAAGGGCCAGTAGACAACCGACTGCAGCGTGCTAAAAGTCGCCTTGGCGCTACGGTGTCCTCCGCATGGGCTGTCGTGGGCGTACTGTAGTATGACCCCCCTATGGTCCGTGGGCACGACCCACCGAGGAGGTCCTTGACGGCTTGTTGAGTACACCAAGAGTCCCTTTTCAAGTTTCAGGCTGTGCTTGAGATTGTAAAGGTGACGTAGATCTGGAGATTGTTCCAATTCTTCTTCGGAGATTGGGGAGGTGTCAGGATTGGCAAGGAACTTTCGGATCCGGTGGATTGGAGGGTCCCTTTCCTGCATGGCTGCCAAGTCTGCGTCCTCTGGCTTTCGGCCGAGTCGCAGTGTTTCCGCCTGGGGCGTAGTGTCAGTTTGTCCTTCCTTAGCCTGTCGACGGGTGATCGCGTTCACTGTCTGTTCTGCTTTTGGGGGAAGCCAGGAGTCCTGGAATTCCCAAAGAGGGCCGTCCACAGCTCCGGCCTTTGCGAGGCTGTCCGCTGTGTCGTTGCCGTCCTTATCCGGGCCTGGGACCAGAGAGTGTGCTTTCACCTTTCTCCAGTAGACGGACATTCCCTGCTGGGTCACGAGCTGGTCACAAGCGAGGAAGAGTTCGGAGTGCTTCACATCCTTGTTCCTGGCATTCTTCATTCCTTGGGCCTTCCACGCCGGGAAGTGTGAGACGAAGCTATGTCTGGCATAATTCGAATCAGAACAAAGGACCAGCTGTTTGAGGTTCTCGTTGCTAGCTTGCTGCAGTGTGATGAGGGCGGCGGCGATCTCTGCATACTGGCTAGTTTTAGCGCCGATCCGGTGTTGGTATTCTCCACGTAGCGGGCCGTTAACCCACACAACACCGACGCCAGCTCTGACTTCGCTCTCGTGATGGAATGAGCACCCATCGATGTAAGCAGTGGGCAGATTGTTGCAGACATTCTCATCATAGTAGTGATGGTCAGACGGAAGAGATAGCGCTGTCGAGGTCTCCACCTGGATTGGTCCGTCTTCGCATTCGCAACGTTGGCATTCCGCAAGGCCACGGCCTAGCGCCATCTTGTGGTTTTGGGCGTACTTCACCTCAATGTCGTAGCAATTCTGGCTGATGGCTGATTTCTCTGCCCAAAGTGCTAGCCTGACGGCTGACACGGTTACGCTGTTTACAGCGAACTTGCCAGACAATTGGGGGTAGTACCTCTCTGGTGGGGACTCACCCAGGGAGCATAGGAAAGCAGGGTGTTCGGAGAACACGGTGCGATTGGAAGAGATGCTGGGCGGATCTGGAGTCTCTCGTCCAGACTCTGTGTAGAGGGAAGTGAACTCGAGCTCCTCTGAAGGAGGACTCTGGGAGGACGGGCTCTGAGAGGGCGGGCTCTGGGAGGACGGGCTCTGAGAGGGCGGGCTCTGGGAGGACGGGCTCCCTTCGGATGTCGTTGAGGCGACTTCCGTGCTGATCTTATCGCAAAGAGCTTGGTCTTGGCGAGGGGGCACCACCGGAGGGGGCTGCATGGCCCTATCGCCGTCTGACTGCAAGGGACGATCTCCCCACCCCACGAGGTAAACTCGCGGTGGCGGTGGGGAGGGATCCCGGCCTAGTCATGCCGACGAGTCCTTCCCTTTCTTGACTTTCATCTGATTCTGCAGGTCCTTCATCATCCTCTCCATTTTGGCCATTGAAGCTCTCATCTCGGCTAACTGGCTATCTTGCTTAGCTGGGTTAGCGTTGGCCTGTCTGGAGTCCGGCCCCCCTCGAGGGCCCTTTGGATGAAACTCTGACCTATTACCCTGCTGGCCACCAGGGGCATGTCCAGGGGCTTGATTACCGTTTTTGCGATAGCCTTGCCCCTTGACGTTTTGCCCTGGCCCCCCTTTCGCTCCAGCCTGTTTACCTTTCCAGCTAGACTGATATTGGTTTGAAGACTGGTAGTTGGGGCTCGGATGGTGCCAGTTGGGTCCCGTTGCCGGGGTTTCTCCTCCTTCTAGTCGCAGCTGTTGGTCTCCTTGTCCATGCAGCGCGTAGACACGAGGTTCTTCATCGACTTTCTGCTTCGGTTTGACGAGAGTTTGCCACGTCATGGTGGCGACGGCACGTATCTCCTTCATCGTGTGGAACTTCTGTCTACATATGATGTTCGTTTGATCCTTGATGGAGGGGTGGAGGTTGTTCAGGAAGAAGGACTTGAAGATCCGATCTTCTTCCAGTCCAGGGGCATGGGAGCCCTGGAAATACGCCTCCCGAAGGCGTGTGAAGTATGTTCGAGGGTGCTCGTGCTTCTGGTGCTTCACCTGAAGGGCCTCCATTGTGGCCGCGGTCTCGTCCGTGTATGTCGAATACTCATCGATCATGTGCTTTCGGAGTTTCTTGTAGTTGTCTAACTCATGTGGTGGGAAACCTCGAAGAAATCCGCGCACAGTAGTTGAGGAAGTCTTCCAGATTAGCCTTGCCTTCTCTAGGGAGGTGGCCCCTGGAAGCTCAAGGAGAGCTCGCTCGAGCTCGCAGAAGTAGTCGTTGACGTTACGTTCTCTCTTCTCGGGCTCGAAACGGTCAACATCTTTTGCTAGAATGTCTAGTTGGCGGACTCTGCATGGGACTCTGGGTGCGGCGGCACCGGCGGCTCCTGTCCTCGGCTGGTACGGCGGCTCCTCTTCCTCGCTGTCGGAGCTGGACTCGTACGCCCTAGGGTCGTGCCATGAGCGTATGGGGTTCTCCACTGCGGTGGTTCGCTTTTTCGACTTGCCGGGAGGTCCAACACTTGACATTGCTGCGAAACTCGGGTAGAGTTTCTTTGGCTGATTTGGGTCCGTAGCTGGATGGGTGTGGCTAGGGGTCCCATGTGACACAGGTTGCAAACCTGCGTTGGCGGAGGGTGCTGCGCTCGTCGGGTGCGAGGCAGTCGTCCTAGTGGCGAGGTAGGGCGTGTTCGACATCGCCGGCTGGCTACCTTGAGCGCCGGTGAAGGGGATTAGAGGAGTTTGGATATCCGGGAAAGTGTGGCTGGGTGACCAGTCCAACAAGCTGGGTTCCTCCTTTTTCTCCTCTTCCTCTTCTTCGTTTCCCCGATGGGGATGATGGGCTGACACTGGTTCGGAACGCTGAGGCGCTTCTTGCTCATATTGTTCCACCAGGTGTCGGAGGGATCTCATCTCCTGCTGGAGTGTCTGGTAGGCGGGGCCTATCTCATTCAGTTCACTTTCCAGGGTGTTCCCTCGTTCTTGTTCTCTACCTAGTTCTTGAAACAACTCTTGGTGTTTCCTCGTTAGGTCATGAATTTCTTCTGCCATTGCTCCTTTCTTTTGATTCTCTTCTTCTTTAGCATATTCATATTCGCGGTGTAAGAGCATGAAGAGTCGGCTGAACCCGACTGGGGTTGTGATCTCCCTTGTGCCGAGTTTCTCGACCGTTTCGGTCATTCTCTGTCTGCAGGCTCTTCGGCTTAGCTCTCTGATCTGCGTCCTGTCGTCAGCACTCACGGTCGCTAAATCGCCTACGAGGTCGAAAAGAGATTGCTTGGGGTCTTTCTTGACTCCGGCCGCTGCTCCGCTACCGGCGGCTCCTGCTTCAGGCACTTCTTTAGCATCCATTGTCTTGCACGAATTAGTACGGGCTGTTAATTGGTTACGCTTAGAGTGTTATCCGATTACGCAATTAATTAAATGGGAGAGTAATTGTTTTCGCAAGGAATTTAATACTAACCTTTAAATAATTCGATCAGAATGTTATCTAGCGCGGTAATCAATTGGGCCTCGAGTATCAGATCCGCGTGTTAAGACTCAAGATACCGATTTGTCAATCAATTAAGTTAGAAAATTAACTCTACTTTTAAATCAATCAATTAAAGTTTCAATTCGCTAGACTGTAATCAATACCGGATGTCTATCAGTTAAAAGTAGAATTTAATCTAATTAATAACTAATTAACATGCGAGTATTAAGCAGTTCTATAGGAATTATCGCTTGTAATTAATTAATTTTAGCAGTTATTAATTTACTTTGATAATTAATTAACAAGGGCGCATTTACTAATTACAATCGGACGCAAAATTTCAGTACGAAATACGGTTGACACAATTTCAGTACGAAATACGATTGACACACTGTTGTTCACTCACCGTTAAATCCACCTGTAGATTATAACTTGGCCGAGCTTGTGTTATTTTAAAACAGTTTGTTAATCATTGCAGTTTGTACACCAACCATTAAACCATTATCCTCACGCGAGGGCGTCAGTAATGTAGGGGTAGTTGCGTTTGGATTTACTCCTAATGCGACTATACCAGGAATTGAAGGCAAAATATCTCGTTTGGGAATTTAATTAATGATGAATTAATTATAATTAATAAACCAATTAATTAAAGGTAATTAAAGGACCGTCTCATAAAATCCTTAAGATTATCAATCACAATATTCAACAATAAATTGCTAAACACAGAATTAATAACAAGTTTGTACTGGGATACTCAACAGGGCACAGTGAACAGTAAGGCCTATTCTCTGTGATCAGCTGGGTATGCAAGCACAAAGGTAGATCTGAAGGCAAAATTCTGATAATAGGTTGGTTGGTTGTACAAAGCAACAAGGACAACAAAATGCAATCAAATGATTTACTTTTATTAACTACTAGGATAACTAATAAAACATTACATTCAAAGTCGGATCAATGGGTAAACACAATAAGGCACAAGTATAAAAACAAGAAAGAAATAAAAGGGGAATTGTGCGTGTAGGGGAAATGTGTGTGTGTGTGTGTGTGTGTAGGTGCGTGAGCGTGAACAAAGGAGGAGCGTTAGCCCCGGTTGCTATGGTAGCAAGATGGCGTCCACCACGTGGGCTAGGTTGCTATAGCAATGTAAACAACACGGTGATATTAGCGTTAGCCTCAGAACCAAGAACAATGGGGGTAGCTAGCAGCTACTTAGCAAATAACCGGCGGGGGTTTTCAAGCATTAAAAGTCCCGTGAAGGGCACAAACATGTATCAAAGGTTCTGAAATTAACACTAACAGTTCCGGGTATGATGTGAATGGAATGTGAGCACAAAAGAAATAAAAGAGAGAGAATAGAACACGAATGAAACGGCGAGCTTGAATGTTTGTCACTACAAAGATGGCCGTACACCCGTGTACTCAAAGCAATTAGATTCAGCGTGGCTACAGCTGAGCAGCAGTATTAGCTAGCAGAAATGTCCGGACAAAGGAGGCTATTCAATGAACAGTCTATTATCAGTTATGTGCAAAGTTGTACCGGAAAGGTACCAAAAGGTCCGGAGAAATCTACAAGTCTAACACTCAGAGAGAGAGATAGAGAGAGAGATAGAGAGAGAGAGAGATACAAGAGGGAGAGAGAGAGAGATGTGGGTGTAACGTGTGTGTGTGTGGGTGTGTGTGTCGTGCGTCTTAGCTAGCAGGCCGCTGTTACACAGGGGCTACTAGCGATTGTCCTTAGCTAACCCGTTAGCAAAGAGAATCTTTCGAATACGGGCGATACTGTATGAACGCTTGCGAATGCGGTTCACACAAATAATCGCGGCGTACAGAAGGGATTCACGTTGTTAAGGAGTATGCGAGGTAGAAGTTAGAAGCATGCAAACTAACTAAGCAAGAGAGAGAGAAAAGAGTTCAAAACAATGTCTAAAGAAATTAAAGAACAACACATGTGCACATGAAATAAAGCTTCGAGCTAGATTCAAAGAAACACATCTACTAAACTCTACTCAGAATTAACTAGTCATTTGCCCATGAAAAGTTTCCTACTGATTTTGTAGAGGGGTCCCACGGGAAACGGGTTGTGCCGGCCAGCGACACTGCTTTCGGTTCCAGGGGAAAAAGTTCAACACAGACTCCTGTCTGGGTTGGATCAGGGAGGATTCTTGAAGTCGTCTGCTTCTTTTGTCCTCGAGAGCCGGTGGGCTCGGTCCGACGGAAAAATGTTCAAGATAGAAACGTTCAGATCTCGAACATGGAAAAACACTGTTCCTACAGTGTTGCTTGCAAGGCGGGATGGTTACAGCTGTGATCGGACTAAGGGGGTCTTTCACGAGTTTAAGTTGGCCAAACAAAAACTGGAGCGAAAAGTCTTTGTCCAAGGAAAAGGGAAAGGGTTGCGCAGTTGAAATCTTCTTTGGCTTATCCGGGATAGGTACAGTCTTACAGAGGCTTGTCCTCTTCAAAGAGCGGGTTTCAGAGAGTGAGGGGTACCTGTGCGGCACTCTTTATAGGGGAAACAGCAGGGGGTAACAGGAACCAACATACTTCAGTAGTACATTGCAAACAGTCTCTTTGGGTTCAGCGCCCTCTAGAGGCGCGGGGAGAAATGGCGGAAACACAGGGGAATATCACCTACACTCGACAGCGACGCTCACCACTAAATCCAAGGGAATCGTGTTACGTCTTAAGATGGTCTTAAGACGGTCTTAAGACGGTTAGAAATGACAAGTATCGAGAAACGAACCCCTAGTCATGGTCATCAGTTGTGGTTTTCCTTCTCCATGATAATAGGTTGCTGATGATGGTGTTGAGAGGCAGTGGCTATAGGGCCTGGGAACTGTAACATATTCATGCATGGGGACCACAGGAGCATGCGTGGGGGCACACACACACGCACACACACACACACACACACACACACACACACACACACACACACACACACACACACACACACACACACACACACACACACACACACACAC
>NW_026945756.1:32500-34571 GCF_034702125.1 Engraulis encrasicolus
AAAAAACTTAAGTTCCACCCCTGATGCACAGACACATGTGCACATGCACACATACGCCCACGTACTGGTAAACGCACACACAAAGCAATAGAGGAGATGGCATAGTCAAACCACAAATGAAATGAAACTGATTCGGAATAGTCTATACAGCCTTAAAGGGACACTGTGCAGGAAATGGTCAAAAAAGGTACAGCAACTATGCTGCTCATTGACATGGGGCTGCCAATTGCCAAATTTGATCTTTACATGAAAGTTTTCTAAGTAATAAACAAATATTTTCGAGTATGGTCCAAGTACAGTCATTTTTACAGCTAAAAATGTCTATTTCTGGACATTCAAAATGGCGGACCATGGAGAATATCCCCTTTTCATGTATGAACAGTGCAATTTTCCCAGTCATAATGAATACTTAGAATTTGATGGTGGTGGTAAGTATTCATGAAAAAGGTAACATTAGTGAATGGGTAGCATGAATTCTGGAAATAAACAACTAAAAATCTCACACAGTGTCCCTTTAAACAAGTAAATGAGTACCATGTTCCCAGATCAATGCTTATAATGAGAGAGAGAGAGAGAGAGAGAGAGAGAGAGAGAGAGAGAGAGAGAGAGAGAGAGAGAGAGAGAGAGAGAGAGAGAGAGAGAGAGAGAGAGAGAGAGACTACCAGTGACAGAGACAGAATGATACACACACACACACATGATAGAGAGAGAGTCTGCCAGTGACAAAGAGATAGAATGATTCACACACACACACACACACACATGATAGAGAGAGAGATAGGCTGCCAGTGACAAAGAAATAGAAGGATAGAGATAGAGGGAGCCTAAATGAATGAGGGCCACATCTTCATAGCGATGCACACACACATAACATGAGGAAGTGGGAAGATGAAAGGAGCCTATACAGATCAGAACAGCATATATGCAGCGATTAATATCATGTCCAACTCTTGCTGAATTATAAATAAGTGAATCACAACTCTGTCTGTCTGTGTGTGTGTGTGTGTGTGTGTGTGTGTGTGTGTGTGTGTGTGTGTGTGTGTGTGTGTGTGTGTGTGTGTGTGTGTGTGTGTGTGTGTTTGTGTGCGTGTGCGTGTGCGTGTGCGTGTGTGCTTGCATGTGTGTGTACGTGTGTGCGTGCATGTGTGTGTGTGTGTCTTCTGTGCTTGTTTTTTTTTTTATCTTTTCAACTTAAGAGGCATTATATCCATGCTGTGAAGTGTATACATGACTTTCACTGCCTGGAAATAATAGTGCAGTACATAACCTTTATTTAGGCCTTTTCACTGAAGGACAACTCTGTGAAAGGAACCAGATGTATAGCTATACAGTAAGAATAACACACCATCTCACAATATACGTAGCATCTGTGTAGGTTTCAAATAGTTACTCTGCCAGTTGACAGCTTATGCACCATGCAGTGGAGTGTTCATGGTCTTCCTCTATCCCTCTCTGTACATTCTCAATTCCTTATACCTCCAGAATGACGGAAAAATATGTTTTAATGTCAAATCAGCTGAGATAAGAATAAATACAACCCGAATCTCTGATTTGAAGTTAGTAAGGTTAGGCTATATGTGAGTCACAGACAGAAGTGCTAAAAAAATAATACAGAGAAACAAAAAGGAGTCAAACATCAATGTGACTTGTCAAGTTTTTTTTTTAAGAGGCATATCTGACAATGGACCCTTTTCCTACGGACTTATAGTAAGCCAGTTTCTAAAAACATTAGATGCTTAACTTTTAAGAGTGTACCGTCACACCGGTGTGACAGGAATGTTCGGGCAGTGAAAGTTCTATAGAATTCTGGGCGTTATTCAATACAATTTAGAATTTTAGAATCTTTCATTGTTATATAATGTTCAAAAACCCACTTTGTTTACTGAAAAAACAACGAAGAGCAACATGTTCTGACCCCTGCACTTAACTCAGGAACACACCGGCTTATGTAAGCTATATGCAACAAAACACAGAGATTATATTGCAGCGTGGTGCACTATCCAATGCAACATCTGCAGACGTAACCCCTCACTTAGCAAGACGATCCCGATGAATAAGCACCCGGGAATGA
>NW_026945757.1:5000-22500 GCF_034702125.1 Engraulis encrasicolus
TCTACTCTCTGAAGAAGACGTTTTCCAAACTCATCACAAGAAGCCGTCCCACTACCTGCCTACTGGACCCAGTGTCTACGAACCTTCTTCAAGACATTGCCAAACAGTGGTCCCAGCAATCACATCCATCATGAACTCCTGACTCTCCTCTGCCACTGTCCCCTCCGCCTTCAAGCAAGCAAGGGTGACACCACTACTGAAGAAGCCTACACTGAACCCTGCTCATGTAGAAAACTACAGACCGGACTCACTGCTTCCCTTCCTATCCAAGACACTAGAAAGGGTAGTTGCAAAGCAGGTCACCAACTTCCTAAACCAGAACGGATCTCTGGACCCAAAACAATCTGGTTTCAGAAGTGGACACTCAACTGAAACTGCGTTACTCTCAGTGACTGAAGCTCTAAGGATTGCAAGAACGGAAGGAAAAAACCTTGGCGTCATGATTGATGATGAGCTGTCATGCTCCAACTACATCAACTCAGTCACCCGGACCTGTCGATTCCAGATGTCCAATGTACGGAATATCAGACCTGTGCTGACACAATATTCTACACAACGACTGGTCCAGGCCACGGTCCTGTCCCGCGTTGACTACTGCAACTCACTCATGACAGGTCTACCTGCTTGTGCGCTAAAACCTCTGCAGATGATCCAGAAGGCGGCGGCACGCTTCATATTCAATCAACCCAAAAGGACCTCCTCTGTTTATTGAGTTGCACTGGCTACCGATTGCCGCCCGGATCAAGCACAAGGCTTTGACCCTTGCCTAAAAAACCAGCCCCAGCTTATCTGAAGGACCTACTAATGTTATTGGAAGAGAACTGCGCTCATCCAGCACAAGCCGTCTGGCTCTGCCATCCAGTCGCTCTAGGTACTCCCAGTCAAGACTGTTCTCCGTTGATGTACCCAAGTGGTGAAACGGTCTCCCAGAGGCAGCAAGACTAAGCACATCTCTTGCAGCCTTCAAGAAACAATTAAAGACCTTCCTCTTTCGAGAGGAGCTGCTAAACTACTGCTTGAGCTGGCTTAGCCCCAGGGCAGACTCTTAACATGATGTTTAGTTTAGTTTAGTTTAGTTTGCGTGTTGTGTGTGTGTGTGTGTGCGTGTGTGCGTGTACATGTGCATGTTTGTTTATATGTGCGTGTGTGCGTGTGTGCGTGTGTGCGTGTGTGTGTGTGTGTTTGTGTGTGTACTCTTTATTAATTAAAAAAAAAGACTAACCCCTCTTTGCAACTGCACTTGTTGTTATGTATATTTCCTGTGCACTTTGTATTTGCTTGTGATGTTAGCTTGATTATGTCTTCTTTTGAAAGTCGCTTTGGTTATAAAGCGTCTGCCAAATGCAATGTAATGTAATGTAATGTTTATGAGTGTGTGTGTGTTATATTGTGAATGTGATGATGTGACTTTGTGCGTGTGTGTGTGTGTGCACGTGAGTGTGTGTGTGCGCTTGTGTGTGTGTGTGTGTGCGCGTGTGTGTATATGCGTGCACGCTCGTGCGTATGTGTGTGTGACAGCTGGATGACTACTCTCTGTGCTGAGAAATAGGCCTACACACACACACACACACACACACACACACACTAGGGGTGGAACGGTTCAAAAAAGTCACGGTTCGGTGTGTATCACGGTATGAGGTCTACGGTTTACGGTTTTGTACGTTTTTTTTTTTTTTTTTTAAACTTTTTATCTTGGCCCCATAATACACACCATTACACCAGTGGAACACTGTAATAATCACTTAAAAGATTTTACTACCACAGTACTACACAACTATGAAATTACAGTGCCTTTAGTAATATCCTTGGTCCTTGCCATTCTGGTAACAGCCAATTTATAACAGGGGTAAAGTCTCAAGTTAATTGCCATTTACCTTAACTTACCATATTTTAGGATACAGCAAAAGGTTATAGAATTATAGTCAAAATGTAATAATAATGCAGAGGTTCATTTGCCTCTAAAAGCACACTATTTTATTTCAGAAACTTAGTATTTTGATAGAGCAAGAAGGAAGACATGGATGATTTCAACATGTTTTACATTTATTACTCAAAAAAGTGTCAGGATGTTTGCTGCCATCTGGTGGCATCTACAGGAACAGACGAAGTCTTTTGAACAGAAGAACACACAATTGCCTGAGAACATGAGGCTGTAAACATAATGAGCCCACCATCCAACTAGCTCAAAAGAAAATAAAATCAACGACTCGAATCCCTGAGAGAGAATATGTGTATTGTTTCACTTGAAATTAAAGTGCAGTGCTGTGAAACATATGGCTTAAAAAAGAAACGAATGGATTAAAAACAATAAAAAATCTAAACAAAAGTGCCACTCTTATATTTAAAAAAAATCTAAACCTAAATTGCCACTCTCATATTAAAACAATACAAAAAATACAGAAAGGTTCAATTAAATATTGCAATAAACCTTAACACTGCACTGTTAATAACAGCCCTCCCCCTTTCACTTAATTCTCTTATTTTTTTGCAAGAAAATCAGTTTGTCTACATTTTCTGGCAAGAGACGAGACCTACTTGCCGTGACAATGTCCCCTGCTGTAGAAAAAACCCGCTCACTTGGCACGGATGTGCCTGGGACAGCCAGGTCACGTTGTGCCAACTTCGCCACATGGGGATACTTGTGTGCATTGCTCTTCCACCATGCGAGGGGATCTTCATCTACAGAGATGCAGCCAGCTTGCTTGTAGGATGTGACCTCTTCCTTTATGACATCTGACAAAGGTTTTGCACTTGCTGTTGCCTCTGTTGTAAAAAAGTCTGCAAAAACTGTTGCCATGGCCGATTTTTTGGAGGGAGGAGAGGTCTCTGGCGGGCCGGATTCTGCTCCTGAGGATGAAGTGCTTGCCTTGCCTTGTTGAGCCTAACAAGAATCAGACGATAGACATTTGGGAAATGTTAATGGCATGAAGTAGGTGACAGTAACATAGTTACAATAACTCCCACAGGGCAGTGGGAATACACATCTATTATATATATACTGTATTATAATAGCAAAAATGATTAAATGCAGTTTATAAATGGTGAATAACATTTAAGCTAGGCCTATTTTATATGTACAGAACATCAGAATAGCCTACTTGCTTTTCGAGGTTCACAACTTCTATTGTGAGGTCACCCCAGATTTTGTCAACACAGGCTTCATCTAGATGAGGCAGGGACTTGAACCTTGGGTCTAGTGCTGTGGCTCTGTGTAGATAGTCCTGAAGGCTAGGATCACTGTATCTGCTTTGGAGATCCTTGCTGATGGCTGCCTTGGCGTCTTTGATGGCAGAACTGTCATCTGCACTTTGTACCTGGCATGCCTCCGATAGCTCTTTAACTATATCCTGTCTTGTCTCCTCATATAGGTGTGGAATGACATTCGTGCCAAAGTATCTCAGAGTGGGCATCACATATCGCGGCATATCAGCATGTTTCTGAAGCCTTCACCTTCCATCACGCTGTAGGGCTGCATGTCCTTTGCGATGAATAAACCAATGGCTTTTGAAATTGATTTGGCCTTGGCGGTGTCCGCAGCCAGAGGTTGTTTAAATGCCGCGCTAATGGTGAAGGGCTTTTTGAAAGGCGCTCCTCTCCTCCCCTCCACTACCAAACTTGGGTGATATCTGCGCACATGGCTGGCCATGTTTGAAGTGTTTCCATCAGCGTACGGAACATGCATTTTGCAATGCTTGCATATCGTTGCCGTTCGATCCACGTTTTTTTTGCCAGCAGCATCATAAGTGACGCGGAATCCAAAATGGTCCCACACACCTGACTTAAGCTGGGCTTACACTGTGCGACTTTTGCCCCGATTTGGCACTCGCACGACTTTTTGAGAGTCGGGCCGATTTCTTGCTCAATAGCAGGTCAATCGTGAGTCTCGCATCGTGCAGTGTACATGGGGTAACGACAAGCGATTTCGCCTCACGATCGTGCAATCGCAGGGTCGCAATAAAATCAAAACGGTTTGAAATTTTGGTCGTGGCTCGTGCGTAAATCGCACAGTTAAAGCAGTGCTACGACCCGATTTGACACTTCACATGCACAAATTAATAGGGCCGTGCGATTTGCTGTTGAGCGCGACCTCATCTCCACCTCAGGTGCGCATGTTCCCTCCTCTGCAGACCGGGGAAACATGCCTGTCGCGTCGTACGGTGAAAGCATTTCGCTCGCATCCGACTGTCGGCTCGTGTAGTGTGAGGATGTGAGTCGTGAGCTGTGAACTTTTAAACAGTAAAATTCCATCGTGCAGTGTGAGCAGAAGCTTAAGACCCACGAGTGAAAATATCGCACAGTGTATGCCAGGCTTTAAATGACGAGGGTGCATCCTCCATGTCCGGCCTAGGCGGCCCGCCTTCCTCACTTCCACTTGCCATGTTTGTACACGCCGCTCCTCCTTGCTTTAGTTTTGCTTCTTTGGCGCGAATGATAACCACGTGGTAACATACGGGCTACAATGCGCACGTCGAACGTCTGGTCACAAAAAAAAACTTAAACCGTGGACACCGTACGGCTTACACATGCCCCGTGCCGTGAGAAGCAAACCGTACGGTTCGGTTTGTCCACATAAACCGTTCCACCCCTAACACACACACACACACACTCACACACACACACACACACACAGTCTCTGTGCAGGAGTAACTTAATAGCCCCTACATAAGTGTCTTGTGTGTGTGTGTGTGTGTGTGTGTGTGTGTGTGTGTGTGTGTGTGTGTGTGTGTGTGTGTGTGTGTGTGTGTGTGTGTGTGTGTGTGTGATCAATATCGTTTCCAGACTGAATTTACTTCAGCTCCTCACTCATGGCCCCATCGATCGCAGGAGCCCCGATTAAAGAGTGTGTGTGTGTGTGTGCGTGCGTGCGTGCGTGCGTGCGTGTGTGTGTGTGCGTGCGTGCGTGCGTGTGTGTGTGTGTGACTGTGATAATAATAGCTGAGTCATTGTGCCTCATGTTTCAAGTTTCAATTCAAGCTGATTGTGTTACATTACACTATGGATGTGTGTGTTTGGATGTTTGTGTGTGTGTTTGTGTGTGTGTTCGTGTGTTTGCATGTTTGTATTGTGTATGTGACTAGCTGTTTGTGTATTTGTGTATGTGAGTGATTCTACGATTCGACTGCGCTTTTGGCAAAAGCAAAATGTCAATTATCAGTATTTTTTTTTCAACTGAATGACCTAGATGTTTACATAGTGTATATATTTAAGTTTCCAAACAAACAAATTGCCAAGCTTAATCTTAAATCATTTGATAAATACTCTAATGAAAGCGAACATTTGCTTAATTATTTTGTCAACAGTGTTATGGACAAATACTACAGTATGTCATTTCAAACATATATAAAAAATACTACAGAGTTGAAACAACATACGTTTGAAAGTGCTTATGTCCCTTAACAATAATGTTGTCATTAATCTGTTCAACTGATATAGAAAATGTGATTGTTGAGCTTCATAAGTAGGATTTTATGATTCACTGTGATACAGACTGACACATTTTTCATTATAAATCCCTATAACGTCTGATTTGAATTCAGTCACCCTCCTTACACAAGACTTCCTTCTCCAGAGATAATCCCTAGTGTCTGTTCATAGGATTTTCCCAACACATAAGGGATCAATAGCACAAAAACACTTTCAAAACAGTCAACGGTGTTACTCAACTGTGTTACAGTCAACAGTGCAGGGGAACAAGTCGGCACTTTTTTAGGAGAAAAAACAGAGCAGACAAACCCATCTCCCTGCAACACGAATTATTTTGTTTGTTTGTCTGTCAATATGGAGATAAATTTGCAAGAACATACTCCTCCTCAACTGTCATAGCTGATGCATAACACGGCTTGACATTTCAGCCATTTTTCTGGTGTTGTGCTAACTAATCAATCATCAATCAATTCATGTATATTCTATGCTTTATCTGTGTTTTTCTACATGTGATTTCTAATTCAGATTCTTATGAGCATGTTGATAACACAGTTGACAAGCAATTTTCCCGCTATGAGAACATGAAAAAGAATGGATTAAATTATGGAAGGATGGAGCTCAAAACTTACCAAAAAGTCTTCCCATATCCTGCCAAAGAGGTTATGACATCAAGTGATGTTATTCGTATGGCCTAAGACCAAACCATAACTGATTTATGGAGGGGGTTTCAGACCGTGACACGGATAACACAGTTTTCGCGGACACACACAAAATGGCAGAGAACTCTGGAGTGGAACAGCCCCAAAACACACACACACACACACACACACACACACACACACACACACACACACACACACACACACACACACACACACACACACACACACACACACACACACACACACACACACACGCACGCACGCACGCACGCACGCACGCACACACACACACACACACATAGTTCACTTCTTTATTTGTGCCCACAATTCAAAATTGAGTTTCCATAGACACAAATTTATCAGTTGCAAAGATACTCAGGCATGAACTTGATAAGTGGCACCACAGTGATCAATAGTTCATGGGGTAAAAGTCTCAAGGATATACACAGCACCTTCTTCTCCATATGTGTCATCTACCAATTATTGATGATATTGAACAATATTTAAGCAAGCTTTTTGCATTCATTTTTGGGAAGCCAAGCATCCTTAGCCCCCTAGTGACCAGTCTATGCACGTGGCCCAAACTTCCAAATACAAGCACTATATATTGGCATTTGTAGCCCATCACAGTGATTTCCTGCACAAGTGGTTGATACTTCATTAGTTTCTCACAAAACGTTTCTTCTAGATATGAGTCAAAGCAACATCCTACTTCCACTATATCAACAGTCACACACACACGTCATCAGTAGCAAACTGCTTTGGTCTTCAGGAGTCACTACACACACACGCACACGCACACACACACACACACGTCATCAGTAGCTAACTGCTTTGGTGTTTTTCAGGAGTCACTACACACACACGTCATCAGTAGCTAACTGCTTTGGTATTCTTCAGGAGTCACTACACACACACGCACACACGTCATCAGTAGTATTCTGCTTTTCAGGAGTCAATCAGGACAACACACACACACACACACACACAGTATTGTTAATCAGGACAACACACACACACACACACACACATGTGGTAAATATTTTTATCTTATATGATTCATATGCAGATTATTATATGTACATGTATATGCAGGAATATTGAGATATGTGTATATGACTATATGTATATATCTGTGACTGTATCTACAGAGTTCCAGTTGTGTTAAAGGCTGTCTGTGGGTTGAGGTGTGAGTGAGCTAATTAGCATCTGTAAAGGGCCAAGGAGCTGGGTGTGCCCAGAGTATAAAAACTCTGGGAGAACACAAGGCAGTGTGCATCCCACTTAGGTAGATCAGCAAGACTGGTGTATCATTAGGATGTGCCCTGTTCCATATTTTCTATGGGGCAGTAATGAATAAAGACATCTGCAGAAAACTCATCGGACCCAAAGTGCTTGTCTGACAGTAATAGAGAAAAAACCCACATTTAATGGTGTCAGAAGTGCGATGATGATGGAGCTGCAGACAGGGGAAAGATGGACTATTCCAGGAAGGACAACATCTCAAAAAACTTGGCCAAGTAAGAAGTGGAAGAAACCTACTGGAAGAAGTTCATCAAAGACCTGCCGACGGCAAAAGTTGGATTGCACTCTGGGCCCGGTGAGTAGATTCCAATAACGTTAATTATTTCAAATAATTGTATTATGTTAGCTAAGGAAGTGGGAAGTTAAGCTGAAATGTACAGTTGTTTGAAATGATGAGGTTGGGGAACATAAAGAAACCAAAAATGGATGATCCTGCATATTACCGAGAATGAGGGAGTGTTTGAGTTATACAAACGGCGGGCACTGCACACTTAACGTGGCCTATTAGAAGCGGTGTACAATATGAACGGCGTATGTGGTAGGTGGTCGATTTCAAGGTCTTAGGTTGGACAGGCTTATTTTTGGATATGAATTGGACGATCAGAGAATCGGCCAAATGAAGCGCTGAGTGATGAATGGATGATCTTATATAAGGATATTATTGAAGGGTGTAGATCAGCAAGACTGGTGTATCATTAGGATGTGCCCTGTTCCATATTTTCTATGGGGCAGTAATGAATAAAGACATCTGCAGAAAACTCACCGAACCCAAAGTGCTTGTCTGACAGTAATAGAGAAAAAAACCCCACACACACACACACACACACACACACACACACACACACACACACACACACACAGTATTGTTAATCAGGACAACACACACACACACACACACACACACACACACACACACACACACACACACACACACACACACACACACACACACAGTATTGTTAATCAGGACAACACACACACACACACACACACACACACACACACACACACACACTGAAACAAATTATTTGTTGGCGGAACATAAAAAAATTATGGAAAGTATTTCCATCCAATTTGATTATGCTACCTTAGCAAGAAATGTTTTTGTTGAGTCACATTAAGGTCAATATGTTGGATCAACATAACATGTAAGTGTAACTGTGACCTAAGTACAAGGGGTACAGCCAACACAACTTTTAAAGGTTATTTCAACCTTAATAGAAAGGGTTAATCCATCATAACTTTTACATGTTGCTCCAACATATTTGGTTTAGGTCTGGATGAACCAACTTCATGGGGTAGTTACAGCAGTATTTACATTGATAGACTCAACAAAGCAACATCTTGCTATGGTAGCATAATCAAATTGGATGGAAATACTTTCCATAATATATTTATGTTCCCACAACAAAATATTGTTTGGATTGTTCAACACATCTAATTAACTGTATTAAGACAATACTTGTCAAGCCACATGAACATCAAACATAATAAAAGTCAATCATAAAATCAATATACCTTAATTAATTAAACATTCATTGTTGTCCTTATCAGTTCAGAACAAGCTAGAAAACACCTCAAGGCACACGCATCTACCAATATGCATGTCAGCCAAGTTCGTCAGTTGTAAGTTGGTTCCAGTTGAGCCTATAAGACCAACTACAATAAAGTTACACGCGATAAAGTTGAAGAATTAGTTGCCTTTATTTTTTCATTGCACATGTAATGATCAAAGCAAGATACAAAATGAGGGTACCTCTTCAAGTGCAAATGAGAAAGATTAATTTCTCAATTTCTCTAAAAACTCTTAAAAAAAGGTACACTGTGCAGGAAACGGTCAAAAAAGGTACTGCAACTATGCTGCTCATTGAAACTGGGCTGCCTATTGCCAAATTTGATCTTTTCATGAAAGTTTGCTAAGTAATAAACAAATATTTTATAGTATGGCCCAAATACAGTCATTTTTGCAGCTAAAAATGGCAATTTCTTGACATTCAAAATGGCTAAGATCCCAGTTTCATGCATGAAAAGTGCAATTTTTCCCAGTCATAATGAATACTAAGAATATGATGGTGGTTAGGGTGCATCAGATGCCCCCTATGAAAAGATATTGCCTTGGCCCTATAGTAAAAATGTTCTACACCCAAACACACTGTGTAAAATATTTTGAAATTTGGATGAAGTCTACCGATAATGGTGATAGTCAGAATCTTGGAATAGAAATGGACATTTTGCTGCATAAAGCTACCCAATAAAAACATATTGTCTCAGCTGTGTGATAAAAATGTTCTATGCACAGTAAAATCACTGTGTAAAATATGTTGAAATTTAGATGAATTCTACCGGGTCCACCAGACCCATGAAAATACAAAATAATGGTGATGGTGATGGGCAACCTGGATTCCAAAGCTGAAGTCCAGTGCCACATATTCCAAATGACATACCTAGTTTTACCTTTCCAGTTAGGGCAATGGGGCACCTAAGTCACGCCCTTCTACTTCCGATCCATGGGGCTGGAGCTCTCAAAATTTTGAATGAGAGTTAATGGAGCGAGTCAAGCTAAATCCTCATCCCGTTTGGCATGTGCTCCGGATTTCACATATGATGACAGTGAATTTGAAAGCTTTGCGTCGTAAGACCACTCATTTTCGACACGCAAGAAACGTTATTTTAGCTTTTGTGCAAAACTATGTTAGAGACTACACGTGCGCCTCGCATATCTGACGTGAACCGAGGCACAGCCAACCCTACCGCTGCACTGCGGCTTAAGTGGCTGCACGTCGGACATGCGACGTCTGTTGTGTAGTCCAAATAATTGTATATTTTTGCACACACACAACTCAAAAATTGCTTGCCAAGTGAAGTCAACAAGCACACCATTGGTTGTTATTAATTCTGAGGCACAGCATATGTATGATCGACGGGGAAATGCGAGGTGGGTCGGAAAATAGCTTTGATCAGTCCATTACAGCCCAGTCAAAAGTTTTTGCGTTGCCAGCCCCATAAGCCGCCCGGAAGGGGTGGAGACTTAGGTGCCCCATTGGACAGGTAAAACCAGGTAATTTGAAATCTGTGGCACTGGATTGTAGCTTTTGAATCTAGGTTTGCCATTGTCTTAAAACAGAGGTGGACAAACCGTGTGACACATTTGCCCCAGCCAATATAATGAACCAGCTGAGCCTAATTACCACTTAAGCCAGGTTGATGAGGTAATGAGTGAAGTCACCTGTATTGGGAGCACAAACAGAAGGAATATCTAAGCAGGTTGTGTATTCAGTCGATCCACTTACGCAGACTTCAGTCTCAGGACAGACTGATGGTCAAACTGCTATATTTAGGCAAATTTGCTCTTTTGCAACACAATATCAATTCCTTGCTGCCTTGGACCACTAGTACCTACTAGTGCTAGTATCAAGCAAGATATTGCAAAGCTGCATGACTGTATTTGTTTATTATATGGTCTGACGTCATCGGTCGAATGCTCCATTCATTTCAACGGGGCTCCCCAACGTTCGCACGTCTGTTATTTTTCGATAACGGACGGGTTGGTCTATAACAGACCGCTGTCAATGGCAACAAGACTTTTCACTGCTAAAGCGACTTTTCAACAAGACTCTAATCAGCTGCTGTGATAGACAACACCTGTTGTCCTGGCTACCTAGCTGTTGCCTAGCGGTGTTCCACAACGGCACTGTTTTGTTTTGCGCAGCAACAATCTTTTAACATTAAAAACTATAATAGACTTAACATTAAATAGGCCTAAAGAAATGTCCCCGCCATGTGTGAATCATTTAAGTATATCCATATAATAAGCGGGTTAATTTTCGGCGAGTCGGTCGCTTTGTGGAATAGCAGCACACCGCTCCGCGTCGGGGTCTAAAGATTCTCTCTGTCGTGCTGCTATTCCACGGTAGCGACCTTCTCGCCGAACGTTAACCCTTACGTGTTTCACCTGTGGGCCTACAATTCAAGGAGGAACATCTGTACTAAAGCTGTGAATGTTCCTTGGAATGCCTAGGCTACAAGGCAGTCAATACAACTGTATTGAAGAGTGCCATTACTCCACAGCACACAAGTGAACACTGCACACTGCACACAACAAAATTGCATTTATGCCTCACCCGTGCAAGGGGGCAGCCCTCAGTGGCGCCCCATGGGGAGCAGTGCGGTGGGATGGTACCATGCTCAGGGTACCTCATTCATGGAGGAGGATGGGGGAGAGCACTGGTTGATTACTCCCCCCACCAACCTGGCGGGTCGGGAGTCGAACCGACCTGGCGGGTCGGGAGTCGAACCGGCAACCTCTGGGATGCAAGTCTGACGCCCTAACCGCTCACCCATGACTGCCCACTTAAGTACAGGTTTTGGGAAGCCACTCTTTCCAACATCACATACAGTTGTATTGTATGTACTCTATTGAACTACTGCAGGGATTTCTTGAAAAAACATAAGTCATTCCAAGGAGCATTCACAGCTTTAGTACAGATGTTCCACCAGGTATTAACAGCTACCTGTACAATCCTAGGCCCACAGGTGAAGCACACAAAAGTCATACAACTTCGCAATCTCTTGCTTGATACTGGCAGTGGGTCAGCTGGTTCATTACGGTATATTGGCTATATTTGGAATATGTGGCACTGGACTTTGGAATCCAGGTTGCCCATCACCATCACCATTGTTTTGTATTTTCATGGGCCTGGTGGACCCAGTAGAATTAATCTAAATTTCAACACATTTTCCACAGAGTGATTTTACTGTGCATAGAATTTTTTTTTATCACACAGCTGAGGCAATATGTTTTTATTGGGTAGCTTTATGCAGCAAAATGTCCATTTCTATTCAGGGCTGGTTGGGCGATAAATAGGGCCCGGGCACTTTTGGATTTAAGGGGGCCCCCTCATTATTATTAGTGCCGGAGAACTGACTCACCGGTGGGCCCCGCACCCTCATGGGCCCCTATTTTCAGTAATGTAAAAAATAAAACAATGGGGGCCCACGAGGGTGCGGGGCTCACCGGGAAATGCCCGCCATGCCAGATGGCCAGTCCAGCCCTGTTTCTATTCAAGATTTTGACTATCACCATTATTTTCTATTTTCATGGGGCTGGTGGCCCCGGTAGACTTCATCCAAATTTCAAAAATATTTTACACAGTGTGTTTTTACTGGGTGTAGAACATTTTTACTATAGGGCCAAGGCCATATCTTTTCATAGGGGGCAACTGATGCACCCTAATGGTGGTGCTAAGTATTCATGAAAAAGGTAACATTAGTGAATGGGTAGCATGAATTCTGGAAATAAACAACTAAGAATCTTACACAGTGTACATTTAAAAGCAGTGCAAAAACTGATGAAACAGACGGTTAGAATGAAACAGAAATTTGAAAGTGTACTTCCATTCTGGAAGGTAACAGAGATTAAGAGCATAAACCAAAACAAACACTGCAATGGCCACAGGTACGTTACCAATGTCGTTGAGGACTCTCTGCCGATCACACGCACACAAAGACAATACGTTTCAGCTGGACCGTCCAGATCAACATCCTGGAAAACAGTAAACAAAACCCATGATTTAAGCCGTAAGCGGTATTTGTGGACGCAAGTTTGGGGCATTTCTGTCCACCCTAACACACCGAAAGATGGGAAAAGTAGTATAGTAGTATATTTAGTATAGTTTATGAAAGGTATGAGGAGGATGTTGACTTGTGTGCCCTCACACTGCCTGTTTAGGCAATTGAATGTGAGATCAAACTGATGTTCAATTACCTCTCTTCGTTTTTGGTGTGGCTATGACCCCATTCTGGAGTATGTTTCTCAACAGCATCATTGGTAACTACAGTAAAAACGTTGCTTGCATGCAATTTCCCATTGGCAAAATACCAAGTCGCTAACTAACAACGGTGCTTTTGAGAAACAGGGTCATGATCTTTTCACGAGTGTTGGTGAGAAACTTTACACATACAGCTAAGTATACAGTGTGCAAAATTGTTACAATACATTACATTACACTTAGCTGACGCTTTCATGTATTCAAAGCGACTTACATTTATTACTTTTCAGGGTATTGGTTACAGGCCCTGGCGCAATGTGGGGTTAGGTGCCTTGCCTTAGGCACTTTAGCCATGGATGGAGATGTAGTGACAGGTCAGGGGAGATTCAAACCTGCAACCAATAGATTGAAAAACCAACTCTCTAACCACTAGGCCACGGCTGCCCCACCAGCACAATTATTAGTATTTTGAACATATTGGCCCTTTTAGGCACATTGTCAACCAAAAATTGCATGAGAGAGAAAGATATGTCAAACCCCACCCATCCAATGCAAAAGAGTCTGCTCAAAGTTTGGTCTCCTAAGGGGGAGTTGTCTAAGGTGAAACTATGAGAAAACTATTACCCTACAGCATGATCGTATTCCAGAACTAAAACCTATATTGAGTTTAAGTTTTCTTCTAAGATAACTTCTGCTGCTTCAGTAATGCGGCCTTCGCAATGTGCCACAGCAAGTGCAACACCCTCATGGGTAGATAGAGACCAGCAGAGATCTACAAATCAGAGATGACTGGTGTTGGATTGAACGTGAAATTTGGCAAAGGGTTTGTGATGATGTGAGGGTGCTTTAGCAAAGCTGGAATTGGGCAGATTCGTGTTTGCAAAGAACACATAACTGAGGCCAAGATGGCACATCAACGCAAGAAGGTTTGGTGTGTCCTCCAGCAGTGTCCAGAACGTGGATGAGATGCCAGGAGACATGTCAGGTAGCACAGGAGGAGCCCACCAGAGCCCAACAAAATGAGCCTCGCAGGCCACTGATGTGTGCGATCTCCCTATGCCACCTAATAACGAAAAAGACAGATCTAGCTGCCGAGTTGTAACATACCACTTTGTCTGGCTCTTCATTCAGGTAGACCGTCAGCTCCTCAGCATGCACTCCCTCTTCACATCAATGTTGTCAGTCTGCGTATGAGGGCCGGTCAATGTATGCCAGGAAACAAACATGCAGGAAAAACATTTTAACCAACAGGAAGAATAAACGCAGTACAGGTACAACCACATTAAACAAAGAACACATCTCATTTATCTAGTAGCGTAGTGTATCGTTGGTACTGGCAGTGAAGTGGTACAGTACGTCACTGTTTGATATGGCATGGTGCAGCTCTGACACTTTTCCATTAGCCCCAAGTACTCGGTACCATTTCAGCACTCAGCCCTGGTTCCAAACGTACTGAAGTGATGCCAAAATGTGACGTCTGACCTTAAAAAGGTACACTGTGCAGGAAATGGTCAAAAAAGGTACTGCAACTACGCTGCTAATTGAAACTGGGCTGCCTATTGCCAAATTTGACCTTTTCATGAAAGCTTACCAAGTAATAAACTAATATTTTCTAGTATGGCCCAAATACAGTCATTTCTGCAGCTACAAATGACTATTTCTGTAAATTTAAAATGGCGAACATGGAGAAGATCCCCCTTTTCATGTATGAAAATAGCAATTTTTCCGTCATAATGAATACTTAGAATTTGATGGTGGTGGTAAGTATTCATGAAAAAGGTAACATCAGTGAATGGGTAGCATGAATTCCGGATATAAACAACTAAAACTCGTACACAGTGTACCTTTAATTCCCCTGATCATTTCATGGGAATCGCAAGCCAGACAGACATGAGAATCAAATAAAAAAATAAAATAATAATAAAACAGAGCAGCAACCACATCAACTGACCTGCAAAAGACTGTTATATCATTGCCCAGGACTGCTGTGTGTAAAGCCAGCTGTAGTTAGAACTGAGGTGAAGACAATGAGTTCAAAACTGGCTGAAGGATTGAAATTAGTGGGAGATACTTCTCCCCATTACATTAGATCTTGAAATTTTAGCATTACTGTGATGCATGGCAGTGTGCATGTTTTACCTGAGTCATGGGCACCAGGATCCTCTGTATCTTCCTTGCATGAGAAGCACCTTTCTTGCTGAAGACCCGGAGCAGTGTTGTTGAAAGACCATCCAGCTCTGAGAAGAAATTCAACAGCAAACCAACTGTCATGATCCTCTTGAACTTGGCACTTAACTTGAAACAGGGCACAAAACACATACCTACAAAATACTTGTAACTTAAGACTTGTGACAAAGGTTACAAAAAGGCCTGATGGTCTTACTAAAATGAGGAAATAAACACACACAAAAATCAACAAATAACTTACCTCGCACATGTAAAAAAGAGCAAGTCATCTGGATTTAAAAACTGCAATCGTGGGGGCATCACAAATTACTTCATGCCTTCAATGAGCAAAGGTCTTGGTCAGTTGAGCTGAGGACCCAAACGTCTTGAATTTCTGTTGTGACCAGAAAGACAGATAAACTAATATAGGTGAAGGAGACAGCTATGCAGAGAAAAAATGTAAAATAATTACAACAGATTTTACACACACACACACACACACACACACACACACACACACACACACACACACACACACACACACACACACACACACAGAGGCATATCCACACACACACACACACACACACACACACACACACACACACACACACACACACACACACGAGCTAATAGTCATAGATTAGATACTACACAAGAACTTTCATCACCTTTTTCAGGGGCACCTTGTGAGAGGTAGCTGAGGTGAGGACCCTACAAACATCTTGAATGCTGAGGAATTAATATAGGTGAAAGAGACAGTTATGCAGAGAACAAAAACCCAAATAATAGTAACATATTCTACAAAGAAATTCAGTAAATGATTAATTACAAAAAATAACAAATTAACAGTATTTATATTTGCAACAATATGCATTTCTACCTCACTCAAGGTACAGTATATATTGAATGTAAATGCACTGGAATATCCTAAAGTGATCATTGATACAAAAAACTTGCTATATCCTTTTTACACAACAAATGTAGAAGATCGAGTTTGAGGGAATGAGGGACAGAAGGGCGTTTGCATGTGTGTTTCACTAGATACTACTGGGATTTACTTTCAACTATTTCAAAGGTCATAGCCAATTAGGCCTACATACATTGGTAAGTGACCCACGACATGAATCAAACCAGCTGCAAACTGCAGCATCTAGTTCTACACACGACGCACCCATTCAAACGCGCACCCATACACAAGCACACACAGCCCCTTCTGTCACGCAGTCTCACGTCTCGTCTTTTTTCAAACCGAAAAGTTCCACCGGCTAATCAACATTTACTGTGGCCGTACACACACAGTCAGACGGAGCAATACCAAAAATCAGCGGTAACTTTACTTCCCCTGTGTCATTGATGTGTGTAGAGCTACTGATGGTATCTACGACTGTCCTGGATACATTTGAAATCAGACGCACACGGGTCTCGCAACGTCTGCATAGAACTAATACAACGTTAATGAACCAGCTGTTGTCACCTAGCATAAATTAGCTAGCTGCCCGTTATGGGCTGCCAGGTAGTTTCTTTCGCTATAACTCGCAAAGTAACCGAAAATAATGTCACACATGCAAACATGCATACAGTACAACATGGGTGACAGCTTCCAAACTCCCAACAAGGAGACTATATCGATAATTAGCCGCTAACCAGTTTGAATTGGTGAGAATTAGCCAGCTAAGCTTACTCTCTTGCTCATAAAACGTATGCCTTGATGCCAAAACTAAGTACACTAACGAAACGAGTGATATAAATGTGATTCTAGGAAAGTCATGATAAATGCAAACAGTGGTTTACTTTTTTGACTTACCCGCCTTCAGAGTGTCCGCGGATATGTATTCAGTCAAAGAACTCGGCAAGCTCGTTGTTTCCGGCTGCCACACACAATCCGCACACTACTGCCACCATCTGTTCTGGCGTTGTAAAAGCCATTGGTCATCTTATCCAAAGGAATTAGGTTGTGACAACATTACTGGATTTGGGAAGTCGTTGGTTATTGGGCATCATGCTAAAGTTACATAACTTCATTATGCCCAATCACAAAACATAATTATTCATGGTAGAAGTAACATGTTTCCCTTTGATTAATTTAACATACACAACATATGGCTTTTTTCAGTGCACACACACACACACACACACACTCAGTATTGTTAATCAGTACAGCGGTGCGATGTG
>NW_026945757.1:30000-32500 GCF_034702125.1 Engraulis encrasicolus
AAAGCCTTCGTCTGAACGTCCGTCCAGTTTCTAGTCATCATTTGTGGAGCACACGGTCGGCACTTGTGTGTCAATGTGAGATATATGAAGTCACACGGTCGGCACTTGTGTGTCAATGTAAGATACATGAAGTCACACTGTTTCATATCACACTTCATAATGATCATTTGCATTGCATTACACTTCATAATGAATACTATACAGTATATAGTAACACTGCTTTAATCCAATACATTGCATTATATTACTTTACACTTACTTAGCCTATATAAAATCATATTGCTACCACCTACACGAATCGGTTCATGCTTGTTTACACAAATGCAGGGATGGGGAACCTGCTATGAACAAAACACAGGATTTCCCCCTTCACTTTAGGCCTATATTGAAGGAAATCATCTTAGAAACAGACCCCACCTTCTCTAGGTCTCCTGAATATAACATCATTGTAATGTAAATGTAATTCTACTTAATATGTCATATTTCATGTGAATAATTCACATAACATTGAAATCATATCGGAGGCCAGATAAAAATGGCCTCGAGGGCCGCAAACGGCCCCTCGAGACATAGGTTCCCCACCCCCGGCCCTCGAGACATAGGTCCCACCCCCCACACAAGCAAAATCAGCTCCTCCCCCCAAACTACATGTAATTTGATCCGTCTCCTCCCCCCAAACTAACATGTAATTGATCCGTCTCTGCATTGGTGACAGTCAACACTTGGATCATAAGTGGCAGCAGTGTTACATAAGATCACCAGGAAGGAGAGAAGAGGGGGAGGAGTGAAGAGGAGATGGGAGGAGAGGAGATGAGAAGGGAGGAGAGGAGAGGAGAGAAGAAGAGAGGAGAGGAGAGAAGAGGAGAAGGGAGGAGAGGAGAAGAGAGGAGAAGGGAGGAGAGGAGAGGAGAGGAGAAGAGAGGAGAGGAGAGGAGAGGAGAGGAGAGGAGAGGAGAAGGGAGGAGAGGAGAAAATAGGAAATTATAGAAAAGAGGAGATGAGAGGAAATGAGAGGAAAGGAGAGGGGAGAGGAGTGCAAAGGAAGACGAGAAGAGCAGATGGGAGGAAAGGAGAGAAGAGGGGGGAGGAGTGGAGAGGAGATGGGAGGAGAGGAGAGGAAATGAGAGGAGAGGAGAAGAGAGGAGAAGGGAGGTGAGGAGAAGATAGGACACTATCGAAAAGAGGAGATGAGAGGAAATGAGAGGAGAGGAGAGGAGAGGAGAGGGGAGAGGAGTGCAAAGGAAGACGAGGAGAGGAGAGGGGGAGGAAAGAAGAGGAGAAGAGAAGAGAAGAGAAGAAGAGGAGAAGAGAAGAGAAGAGAAGAGAAGAGAAGAGAAGAGAAGAGAAGAGAAGAGAAGAGAAGAGAAGAGAAGAGAAGTGGAGAGGAGAGGAGAAGGGAGGAGAGGAGAGGAGAGGAGAAGGGAGGAGAGAAGAGGGGAGGATAGGAAGACAGAAGAGAAGAGAGGAGGAGATGAGAAGAAAAGAGAAGAGAAGAGAAAAGAGAAGAGAAGAGAAAAGAGGAGGAAGAGAAGAGAAGAGAAGAGAAGAGAAGAGGAGAGGAGAAGGGAGGAGAGGAGAGGAGAGGAGAAGGGAGGAGAGAAGAGGGGAGGATAGGAAGACAGAAGAGAAGAGAGGAGGAGATGAGAAGAAAAGAGAAGAGAAGAGAAAAGAGGAGGAAGAGAGGAGAGAAGAGAAGAGAAGATTTCCTCAGTTTTCAGTGTTCCGTAGAGAACAGTCCATCACAAGCAGCAGAGGAACAGAATATGCAAGATTAATGTGTGTGTGTGGTGTGTGTGTGTGTGTGTGTGTGTGTGTGTGTGTGTGTGTGTGTGTGTGTGTGTGTGTGTGTGTGCGTGCGTGCGTGCGTGCGTGCGTGCGTGCGTGCGTGCGTGCGTGTGTGTGTGTGTGAATAATGTGGTGTTTCTTTAACATCTTTAATTAAAATGTACCCATTTTAACACATGCATAAATGATTCATAATCATACCAGGCTTGAAAAACAGGTTCAGTGGTATCTAGCATATGGAGGGGGAGGAAGAGGAGAAGGAGGAAGACGAGGGGGAGGAGGAGAGAGGAGGAGGAGGAGGAAGAGATGAGGAAGAGAAGGAGGAGGAAGAGGAGAAGGAGGAAGAGGAGGAAGAGGAGGAGAGAGGAGGAGGAGGAGAGAGGAGGAGAGAGGAGAGGAGGAGAGAGGAGGAGGAGGAGGAGGAAGAGAGGAGGAGGAGGAGGAGGAGAGGAGGAGGAGAGAGGAAGAGGAGAGGAGGAGAAAGGAGGAGGAGGAGGAGGAGGAGGAAGAGAGGTGGAGGAGGGGGAGGAGAAGAGAGGAGAGGAGAGAACATGAGACGAGGAGGAGGAGAGGAGAGGACAGAAGAGGAGAGGAGAGGAGAGGAGAGGAGAGGAGAGAGGAGGGAAGAGAAAAGGAGAGGAGAGAAGAGGAGACAGGAGAGGAGAGGAGAGAGAAGAGAAGATGAGAGGAGAGGAGAGGAGAGGAGAGGAGCGGA
>NW_026945758.1:0-34511 GCF_034702125.1 Engraulis encrasicolus
GCCATGTTTAGACAACACCTTAAAGGGGCATTCCATCAGTGGAGACATGAATATGTTACTGAAAGTGGGTCATATTTATAGTAGAATAGTAGCATACATTTCTTGGCGCCTTCTTGGCCAAGAAAAGGCAGAATGACTTTTTAGTGCTTGTGGATTTGTGACAACAATCCCCATAATGCACTGCAATGCTCAAGTTCCACAGGCCACACCCAGTTATTTGGGACTCTATGCATCATCCCTCCCTCAACTTGCAGGCAGTGTTGCCAGATTGGGCTGCTTCCCGCCCAATTGGCCTGCTTAGGATTGTCGTGTGCGGGTAAAAATGGCATTTAGCAGAAAAACCCGCCCAATTTTAGCCATAGAAATCAATAGAATTGGGCGGGATTTTGAGCTTCTAGGCTGGTTTTGAGCATTTTTTGGGCTGGAAATCATCAGCCTCATCTGGCAACCCTGCTTGCAGGTGCACACAGTGGGACAGACATCACTGGAAAGGAGAAGCTGGAGCACACTGCAGCTTAGTTTTCAAGACTTTATTTTGTGCACACACGCGACCAACGTTTCTGTGTTGCTACACCTTCTTCAGAGTCAAATGATAGCAAGAGAGACACACATTTCAAGACTTGACATTCACAGGTGATCCCACTTGGTTTGGCTAAATTGGTCTGATCTCATTGCAGGTAATTGACCCCAACACCAGGACAAGATTGTAGACAATTAGACAGCTTGCCAACTTCCCAAAACAAAATAAAAAAGTGAAAAAAAAAACAATACACAAAGAACATTGTCAATAAAACCACAGCTACAATTATTACAAGACCACAGCCGCGATGCTGGAGCAATTTGTTACAGAGAGCAAGATTTATGCCCTGAGGCTCCACTGAATTTAGAGTATGAATCCAAAATGCCTTTCTACGAAGCCTCTCTGTCTAATTGTCTGCAATCTTGTCCTGGTGTTGGAGGGTGGGGTCAATTACCTGCAATGAGATCAGACCAATTCAACCAGATGAGGCTGATGATTTCCAGCCCAAAAAATGCTCAAAACCCGCCTGGAAGCACTAAATCCCGCCCAATTCTATTGATGTCGATGGGAAAGATTGGGCGAGTTTTCCTGTAAAATGCCATTTTTACCCGCAGGCGGGCATCCCAAGCAGCCCAATCGGGTGGGAAACAGCCCAATCTGGCAACACGGCTTACTGGAGCCTCAATGCCAGTGATTGATTTCAAAAGCACTGGGACACTGATCTGTGATAGATCTGTTAGAGCATTAGGTCCAACCCCTATGGGCGGGGTTGAAAAGGTGGGAAAAAGGCTTGTAGTCTCAACAGAAATCCACCTCTCCTACGCCTGATTTACATGGGTGCTTCCAAAGCGGTAGAAGCGTGGCGTTCCATTATTTTCCGTTGGGACGCGGCAACGAGGCGAGAGGTGGTGACGTAGGGAAGCGAGGGTGGCGGGCGAGGCGATAAAGTTGAGCTTGGCTGAAAAATGTAGCGGCACCGCGAAGCGTTAACCAATGGGAGAGCTTTCAACGCCATGACGTCACGTGCGTCACCAGCACTACTGGGATATTAAAAATGGAGGCTGTTTTGATTTCGGTGGTGTCAACTCTACTGATTGTTTTTCACAGATGGGTTTTAAAATAAATGACACTTGGGTTAAGATGACCAATATATTCACTCCTGTTGCATCATTTTTATTTGTACATACAGTGTTTGTGATTGAAAAGAGACAGTTGTTTGACCACAGCATTTGCTAAGCAAAGCTAATTTGACCGGGAAACGATGCTACATCACCACGCGAGGCGAGCGAGCAGGTTGAAAGCGGGTGGAATTCACTTACATGTATCAGAGCCGTTACACTTCCTCAGGCATGAAAACGGGTCAGGGGTGGAAAAGGTGAGAGAGGTGCGGCGTGGCGGGGTGGCACGGAGCGGCGCGTGTGCTGCAGCGGTGGGCAGGCGGGTGGGTGGGTAGGTAGGTAGGTAGGTAGGTAGGGTTTTGGTTCTCAGCCTTTAAAAAAAAAAAAAATCCCCCTTGACCTCATCATACGCTTCCTAACACCCCATTGACCTCATCAAATCCCTGCCAATGCCCCACTTAAAAATAAATAAAATAGACTAATGTATGTATGCGCGTCTTCCCCGTAGTGCCTACTAGATACTTTCGCCATTTCGTAGCCCACAGACCGGTTAAAATAGCCGTCAGGGAAACGTGCTGTAGTCGTACCCAAGCTTTCATTAACGGACCTCTTTTGAGAATAAACTTTTTCAAATGCTGTTTCAAATTATTAGGAAAAACAGCTTAACCACTGTGGCTAACTACATCCACTCACTTCTCATCGAAATTCTTGCGTCCTGATGTTCTCATAACAAGAAGCATGATCTCAAATACCTCTCTGGGAAACGTGTAGACTATCTATGACAGATCGTTTGGACATTTTCTTATCTTTCTTAGTTCTAGAACATCGATGATAATATTTGCTACACGCCAGCCACCAAAGCGGCACCTTTTTTAAATTGCTCTTCGAAGAGAAGTATGAAGGGCGGGACTTAGATTGAGGTCGTGCACGTTATTGGCTGTGCCGACAGCAACAAATGTGGTGATTGGTCAAATGTCATTGTCAGTTGTGGAATCTCTCCTGAAACGGTAGAGCGCTACACAATGATAGGCTACAGTAAGTTGGCGCTACACTTTTCTCCTCGCTCGACCCCCCCCCCTCCTAAAATTTTCTCCTCGGTTCTACACGATTCACAGAAATGACCCATTTCGATTTCAAAACGACGAATTTCGCAGAAAGGTGAGGGATTTTCATGCCTGTTCCTCTGTCAATGATGCAAAATGACGATTTTTTACATAATTGACGGAGGAAGTGTTAAGAGATGAATGCTGATTTCTCCTATCTCAAGGGGAATTGAGAGATTTTTGCAAGACCAAAAGTATGATTAGGTCTTACTGGCAGGGTTGCCAGATGAGACTGATGATTTCAAGCCCCCCAAAAAAGCTCAAAACCCGCCTGGAAGAAGCATCAAATCCCACCCAATTCTATTGATGTCGATGGGAAAGATAGAGCGAATTTTCCTGTAAAATGCCATTTTTACCCGCAGATGGCCATCCCAAGCAGCACAATTGGGTGGGAAACAGCCCAATCTGGCAACACTGCTTACTAAGGCTGTAACGATATTGCATCGAACCGAGGGGTCGCGGTACGCAGACCCACAAACCCCTATCGCGACCCTTACTCGCGTAATTGCGATGCGCCCTTTCCAAGTTTACCCCTCAGACTAGAAAACAGCAGGATACATAGTGCAGGTGGATATGTCAGAAAAAAGAGGTTTAGGAACATTTCATATAGATTTTTCCAAATTGTGTTTTTTATCAACTACAAACCCCATAGTCTTCAAATCCACCTGTTTCCATTTTTTTTCCGAAGTGGAAACGCCCAAAATCCAAGATGGCGGATATGCAGTCAGATTCTAACACAATTGAATGTAATGGAAGGAAACATGTCATATACATTTTTGGAATTGGTGTTTTTTAGCATCTCTTGGACCTTCTGGATACAAAACTACCTGGTTCTATTTCCCCCCTTCATTTTTAGAACCAAAATCCAAGATGGCTGACATAACATATAGCAAAAATGACATGTTTGGTGTTTTGAGGTCTCTAAAGTCAGTGTTTTTTTCTTGTATTTTTAATATTCTTGATGTATACAGGACCGTTCAGTCAGTCATTACATGAACTTTTTCAAAAATCATTTAAAATTTATAAAAATTCAACATGACATCTATAAAACGATTGCGTAAGCTTACCTCTCTATATGGCCAGCTGATGTGTCTCATCCCAAATCTGAGCTGGCCCCTTTGATAATTTGTGTTTTATATTTCTAGGACCCCCTCTGAAAACAAAACAATCTGTTTCCAATTTTTAGAAGCAAAATCCAAGATGGTCAACATTGTAGCAAAATATGAACATTTGGTATTTTCAGGTTTATTAAGCTATTGTGTTATTTTGTACGCCTATTGGTAATATTTTGATAGGCACATAACTGTCATTACATTAAATGTTTCGTCTCATAGGAAGAGCATCTGGAATTTGGGGTGACACACTGTAAATCTTGTGCGCACATGTCGGCTAGCAATTGGCTAGTTGCAAAAAGTTGGCCTGTTGCCTCCAACTAAACTCTCTAGACTGATCAGAAAGTAAAAGAAAATCCTATTAATTCATTTCATTGAACAACTGTAAAAAAATAATGGGCAAGAGGACCACCTTCATGATGTGCAGCATCATTGAGGGAGCCAGTTTCTTTTCATTTTTATGTCAATTATTTTCATAAAAGATTCACACTTGTGCCACTTATACGGATCCTCATGATGCCAAAGGTCTCACAAAGGTCAGTGTATGAGTATGGCAATCAGCAGTCAGCGCACCTGCCAATCTTGCACCTGAAACACAGAGGACAGACCAAGGAACCAGCAGGGAGGACAGCCAAGCCCCCTTGAGTCATGACATATGGTAGTACTTTGGGTTTGGGTTCAAATAACAGAAGGCCTTGGTTCCAAGTCGTGTGAGCCCACTCTCCTCTTCTTCACTACACATGGCTTCAGAATTGGGATGACTTGCTATGAGGCCAACATAGGCATGCCAACCAGATGAGCCACAACAGACCCACAGAGACGTGATCTCAATGGATGCTACTGATGGGTGAAGCATAATATTAGACACCATGGATGATATAGGCCTAAGTAAGTTGGGAATTATATGAGGGACGTTCAGAGCGTGTGAAGCACATGAGTGGGCTTACCGTAGGGGAGACCATATCAGGGTATGACCCATCACTACATTTGAGGATATTCTCTGACTGTCATGCCATAGAGCCCAGTTTTATGAGCAGAGAGCATGGCAAGATTGTTGGCATTGGAGGAATGCAACATCCCAAATAGAACATACGGTTTCACAGCCTTCAGATAAGCTGAGGCCGACCTTGAAGCAACTTTGTAGCCCTTTGCCTCGATATAGGCAGCCAATCCAGTGAATGTGCATATTACTGTACAGGTAGCACTGCATAATAGGTAGGCCTACTGTACATGAAGTGACTCATAGCAATTGTTGTTGGAACAATAATTTGGACCAGCATGGAATCCTCTGTGCTCGAATTCACAAATGAATGGCGTCAGAGTAGAGTAGAGTATCATTTATTGATTTATAGACCTGAAAGCAACATTAATGTTGATTTTGCTAAACAAAATGTCTTCCATCTTGGATTTTGTAATGGGCTTAGTTTATGTAATGGCTGACTTCACATTCATGTAACAAATATTACCAAAACAAGTCAACAATGGCTTTATTGACTTGTTAAATATGCCAATTTCGCCATGAATTATGTCAGCCATCTTGGATTTTGCCACAAAAAATGAAGGAAAACATTGAAAATAATTTGTTTTCTATTCAATGTTGCCCTGGAATTATAAAACAGTTCAATTGAACCTTAAAACGGCATTAATGGTGAAATTTCTACACGCAATGGCAGCCATCTTGAATTTGCCACTAAATGTTCACGAAAAAAATGGAAACAGGTGGATTTGTATTCGGGGGGGTCCTAGAAGTAAAAAAAACACCAAATGGAAAAATCTATATGAAATGTTCCAAAACTTACATATCAACCTATACTAACAGGCATATTTGCATGCGCTTAAAAAAGACAAGTAGAAAAGGGACGCGCACATTTGCGAGTAACACTTCCATTCACCCATCTCTCTTATAAAATGTTCCGTCCAACCAGCACGTGCATCTGTTGTCATCCATTGCCTGAGCAAACTCCGCGAGACGAAAAACTTGGGCAAACGTCGGAAGGTAAAGCACAGAAATGAACAACAGACCAAGAAGGCTTTATCAAACGTGTGAAGACGTTTTTTATTCATGCATGCGCCGTTGTATGTTGAGTGGAGATATACGTTGAGCGGACAGAGAGAGAGAAAGAGAGCGAGATGCTCCGCCTGCCCAAATTCTTACACCAGCCTGAAATCGCCACGCTCTAATAAGGGAGTGTCGTAAGTCGGGCGAACGTTGAGGTCGATGTGGATATCTAAGCAGCATTTCTTCCCCGCATTGACCGCCAGCCTAGCGAAAACATGCTCCATTTCAGCCTCTGAGTCTGCATCCATGCGCGCTCTTGACAAAATGTCAAATCACAAAACCAAACAAAGGACAACGTGCATGTTGCATAGTGAGAACATAACCGAGGTTCATTTCGAGTTTTGTTTGTCGTGTGCGCGCTGCTGCACGATCAAAAAAGTTACAAAAACATTAATCATCAAAATTAAGTGTTGCATTTCTGTAAGTAACTTAATAGCCTACAACATGTTTCCTGACAAAATATGACCAGTGTTGTTTTCAGTTAATGTTTGGATATTAATTAGATAATGTTTGATAATGTGAGACAGTTGTTATAGGCTACCTATTGGAACCCTGACCCTTCTTTCTCCCTCTCACACACGGTCAGCATCTCAGCATGATGTGATCTAAGCCTATTATTAATAAGCATATTTTCCCTTGGTGAACATCCCTTATTTGTCTGTGTTCTGCTTTGATGTCAACACTTGGGGAACAGATTGCAGTGATATATCTGCAATATCATTTAAGCCAGTGATTCTCAAAGTGTGGTCCGGGGACCACTGGTGGTCCGCGACAGAGCTCAGGTGGTCCGCAAAGGGATTTCTACTTTTCCAAGACAAGCTAGCAGAAGTTGTAACATTATTACAAAGCCAAACATGTCTGAAGTCATATTTTCACCACAATAAGACAGGCTTGTAATTTTGAATAAAAAGTAAGTGATCTGCATCAAAATTAGTGTCGAAATAGCACCCGTCAACTGTCAATTCAGTTGTCAGGTGGTCCCTGAACATTTTTGGGGGGACAAAATGGTCTTCGGTCTGAAAAAGTTTGAGAATCACTGTGCTAGACCTACAAAATTAATGTAGGCAGGTAAATGAAATAGAAATCATGTATATAGATATTTTTTTTAATTTATTATTTTTTTAATTATTTTTTTCCTTTAAAAAAAATAAATTGTGGGGCATATCGAACCGTGGGTCATATATCGTGATACAAACCGAATCGTGGTTTGGGTGTATCGTTACAGCCTTACTGCTTACTGGAGCCTCAAGGCCAGTAAAGCATCCTGGTTAGAATTGCCGTTCACGACGCAGTTGAAGGGAGTAACCGCTGCTTCGCAGTCGTGACACATGGTGTTGAACCATCGCGGGAACAAAAGTTTTGTCAAGCTGCCACGCAGTAACAAAAACCTACTGCTGGGCATAAAGACCTCCTCCATGATGTGAGGAATCTGCCGTGATTGGTGTTCATAGCTCATGTGATTCATGTGTGTGTAGTTGAACGTGCTTCATTTTCTACATGCTGAAATGCATTTCATGCTCAAATGCAGCACTCAGAGTGGTATCATCCATATGTATGGTCGCACAACCCACTTACAACAGTAAAAAAGAGAAACAAACCACCCTGTCGTCAGATGCTCTATCTTCGCCACGTTAGGAGTGTATGCCGTAGGTTACAAAATCAGTACTATTCCGTGGGCCGCCTGCTCGACGGTTAGAGTAGTGGTTGCGCGCCTGACTTCCATTCGTGAGGTCCCCGGTTCGAAACTGCATCGAAACACAGGAAGTCTTTAGTTGCTGATGGTTAATGTGGAAACAGACCCGTTGCGAGAGACTTATCTTGTCTTTTATGTATGAAAGTGCACGAAACAGAGTGGCCTTTGTGGTTGGCGCGCCATGGTAAAGCTACATATTAAACACCTGGGTTCAATCCTCGCAGGATGGGTTGGCGCTGTTAAGTACTTTTAAAGTGGTAGTTCGCTATTTTAGACATTAAGCCCTGTTTGTGTGACTTCTGGGGTGAAGTAGAGATGTTCTCATCACAATTTTGACATTTGGTGCTGAACGGAGCATTTGGGTATCCAAGACTGCAGCCCCCCCACCTTTACATTGACTCCAATAGAGCACTCAAGCAATCGATTATAAAATGGCATTAAACTTTTGTTTGAGAAGACATGGAACTCACCGTGTGGTCTGTGGTAGACAGCGATAAATTGACCCGAAAATTGCAGCGAAATATGCCTTCTAACTGTTGTTTAGCATTTGGCGGACCTATTTTTCCCCAGACGCCGTTGAATAGCAGTAGACATCCAGCCAGTAGGTAGCGATAGTGTGTTGTTTATGTAGACATCAAGGAACGAGGTAGAACGGCTATCTTTGAGCGGGACTGGCTACAAAAACTACAGCTTGCATACAAACCATAGATAGTAACGTAAACAAACGCACCCCCATTTCCGGTCGCGCGGAGTAATACTAGTCAAACCAATACAATCAATGAAGACGGACAATAATGAATATATCTTCTCTGGAAGCATATTTCGCTGTGATTTTCGAGCCAACGTATCGCTGCCCACCTCTGACCACTCGGTGAGTTTCATGTCTCTGCAAACGAAAGTTTAATGCCATTTTATGATCGATTGCTTGAGTGCTTCATTGGAGTCAATGTAAAGGTCTCTACTTCACCCCAGAAGTCACACAAACAGGGCTTAATGTCTAAAATAGCGAACCACCACTTTAAAACGGTCCTATCTGAATGACGACTTTGGTTCCAAAACACAAAATGAATAACCTAAGTGAGTACTAATTAACTGAATTATTACATGGAAGTGAAGCCAAATCATCACAAATTTAACTAATAGTGCAGGTTCAATTGTCTCAAAAATAAGGTTTAGGAACATTTCGTATAGATTTTTCCAAATTGTGTTTTTTATCAACTACAGACCCCATAGCCTTCAGATCCACCTGTTTCCAATTTTTTTCTGAAGTGGAAACGCCCAAAATCCAAGATGGCGGATTATGATCATATTCTAACACAATTGAATGTAATTGAAAGAAACATTTCATATACATTTTTGGAATTGGTGTTTTTTTATATTTCCTACACCCCCTGAACAAAAAACAATCTGTTTCCACCCCCGCCCCTTAAATTTTAGTACCAAAATCCAAGATGGCTGACATGACATGTAGCATAAATTATGTATTTGGTGTTTTAAGGTATCTAAAGTCATTGTTTTTTCTTGTATTTGTAATATTCACGATGGGTAAAGGACTGTTCAGTCAGCCATTACATGAACTTCATTCAAGAATTATTCAATCTGTTGAAAAAATTCAACATGACATCAGAAAAGGCATTGAATGGCTCTTTTTATGACCAGGTAATGTGTCTTATGCTATTTACTTGTAGCACCCCTCTGAATAAAAAACAACTTGTTTCTATGTTCCCTTTAACTTTCAGAAGCAAAATCCAAGATTGCTGACATTATAGCAAAATAAGGACATTTTATTGTTTTAAGCCATTAAGACATGGCGTTATACATTTGCTGTTACCAGAATGGCAATGACCAAGTCGTAGTGCATTACTAATACAATACTTCATAGTATTGTAGTGCTATGGTAGTTAACTTTCAATGACTATTACAGCATGCCACAGGAGGTAAGGCGTGCATTAAGGGGCTACGGTCTATAAAGCCATTCTGCAGTATTGTACGCCTATTGGTAATATTTTGATGGGCACGTTATCAACATTTATCTCACATTTTGCCAAAATTCAACATGGTGTCCAAAAACCCTTGAACTAGCAAATAACCTAGATCTCATCTACAGCTCCAGGCCTTTTTATTAGAATACCATGAAAAAGTTGATTTATTTCCATAATTCCATCAATAATGTTAAACTGTCATGGATTGTAGATTCATGGCCCAGTTCTTTAACTATTCCAATCATTTTTTATTTTTACACATTTTGGTCTTCCAGCTCAAAAAAAACATGAATTGGGGAATTCACATCATTAGAATATTGTAATAAAATCACAATTTTCTTCATCAAAATTTGTTTCACATCAGTGCACATCAAATCAGTTGAACTTTGGTACTTTCTACACAACATGCAATGTTCAATACTTGGTTAGGACTCTCTCTGTCTTAATATTATTAATAATAACGGCCATGATGCGTTTAGCATTGAAGTCAATGGCAGAAACAGTGCATGGGAGTAATGGAAGGCCAGATATCCTTGATGCTTTGCCGTCAGCTGTTTTTGTATAGCTGACCTGGTGTCCCACACTTCACTCTTCAATATACCCTGTAGATTTCCATGCCACGTTTTGGCGCTAACTCACCAGTTTAATTCTAAATAACCAGAAATGAAACCCCATTGAAAATGAATGGGGTTTTATTTCTGTTGAGTTAGAATTAAACTGGTGAGTTAACACCAAAACGTGGCATGGAAATCTACAGGGTATATTGAAGAGTGAAGTGTGGGGCACCAGGTCAACAAACAAGAACAGCTGACAGCAAAGCATCAAGGATATCTGGGCTTCCATAACTCCCATGCACTGTTTTTGCCATTGACTTCAATGTTAAACGCATCATGGCCATTATGAAGACAGAGAATGTCCTAACCAAGTATTGACCATTGCATGTTATGTAGAAAGTACCAAATTTCAACTGATTTAATGTGACCCGAATTTTGATGAAGAAAAATGTGATTTTATAACAATATTCTAATAATGCGAATTCCCCAATTCATGGTTTTTTTGAGCTGGAAGGCCAATGTATATAAAAAGAAAAAAAATAATGATTGGAATAGTTAAAAAACTGGGCCATGTATCTACAATCCATGACTGTTTAACAGTATTGATGGAATTACGGAAATAAATCAACTTTTTCATGGTATTCTAATAAAAAGGCCTGGAGCTGTATATCTGAACTGACCCCTGATCTCAATAGCATAGCAGCAGGTGGAGCCGGTGTGATTTATGACAGGAGTGGAGCCCTCTGTCCATCCTCACGATGCCTCAGTCTCAGAGGTAGAACATCTGAAGTTTGGGGTGACACACCTTAAATGTTGTGCGCAAAGATTGGCTTGCAATTTGCCAGTTGCAAAAAAAAGGCCAGTTGCCTCGAACTAAACTCTATAGACTGATCAGGAAGTACAAAACAATCCTATTAATTCATTTCATAGAACTATCCAGAGTGGGCAATAGGACTACAGTGTTTCCCACAGATTTTGGAAACTATGGGGGCAGCTGGGATTTCCGGGGGGAGGGGTCTTTTCACGCGGCCCTTTGGGGGGGGGGGGGGGGGGGGGGGGGTTGGGGGTAGGGTTTGTATTCACACAGTGTAAATGCAAAATGGCAAAACGATGAGTACAGTATGACATTGGCGCATGGAGAAACTATAGGTCTAGGCCTACATTTCAGCCATTTATATTTTGAGAAATAAGGCTACATAACATTTTACCCAGGATATCAGTAGTACATTGTCATTTATACATTTTTTTTAAATGCAGTACAGTGAATCACTTCTGTTTACAACACAGTTTCATTCGTCACTCATGCAGGGGTCTATGTAATTAAAAAATAACAAAACAAAATAGGAGCAGATATAAGAATTTAAGAGTACTGTGAAATTCTTAACGCATAGACAAAAAGGGTCTAAGAGGGTACCCTAGGCTGTGCCTTTCCCCCCCACACAGATAGGCATACACATTCTACATGAGGGGTGCTGGTCACAGGGCCAGTTTTTCAAAATTCCTCCCATTGAAAGGGCTGAACAACATATTACACATTTATGTCTATATTCACATTCATTACACATTCATTTCTATATGCAGCCCGATGTCACCTCTGCCGTGTCAATGAAGGCCTGTCACCTAACTCATTACAGCTGTAAAACAAAGCCTGGGGAGTGTTAGGAAACTCATCTCAACTGTCCCTTCTCTGAAGGTTTTCTTTATTGCTCCCAAACCCAAGTTAACTACAACAACTTGACTATAGTAGGGGCTCTAAGCCGAGAAATCGTTACGCGCTGGATAGAAGCATATAATTCGGTACACGTGTTCCTTGACTGATTTGAAGACATCCTAGAAGGGGTGCCCCTTGAAAAAAATGTCTACCATGTCATATACAATATGTCATGTTGGTAACGCATTACATTGTTATTACATGACATTATACTTAGCTGACAATGTTATTATAGTCCTCAGAAGAGATGAAGCAAGGGTAGCCTGCTAGACCAGATTGATAGCACTACAAAATGTACATAGTCTGAAAGTATGGGTGAGTCTGTGCTTACGTGTTTGACAGCATGTAACATTGTGAACGATTTGAGAAGATTCTTGGTCTGAATTAAAATGAGCATTGCCAACACTAAAACTATGGTGAGAATAGACTGCTGCTAATGCTCGATTTGAATGGGATAGTGTCAGTGCAAGATGCCCTAGGTAGCAGGTTCTCCATCCTCTAATTTCCATAACAGATATACGTATTTTATTTGTATGAGAGAGGGTAAAGGACAGGACCTTTCCATATGTATGAAGAACCCCATAAGATCACCTAATTCTATATTTTTACAAGTGCATATTGTGAGAGCTTTTCAGTCATCTTTAGAATGGCATTACAGATTACTCAATATAGGCCTATGTAGGCCACAGTATGGCTTCAGTTCAAATTAAATGGGAATGATTTCTTAGTGTATGTTGAGTAAGAAGACAGAGATAAAAAAAAATGTTTATTTGCAGACAAGTCCTCACCTAGTACTTGTGTCAAAAGTTGTATTAGTTAGCTCAGTAATCATTGAGTACTTAAACTGCTATCAAAACTGACAGCTGATGGACAACATGTACTGTAGGTCTTTTGGCACCCTTACCCATAGGAGAAATATCTATATAGAACAACACTTCTCATATGGTATATACTATGAAAGTAAATCATTACCTGGACTCATTTTCTTGATATGCAAGGCACATAAATAGTCTGGGCGGAAGAATAGTCGATCATACCCCGCCCCCCCCAAACAAAATGCCACAAGACTTTTTTTAACCTTCAGGATTTTGAGTGGTAACAGTAACATAACTCATTCCCACTACACATTTTTGCATAATATTGTACATGTCCTCAGAATGCTCTACATCAGTGGTTCTCAAACCTTTTGTGTGAAGTACCCCCTGAGAAAATATTAAGCTCTCAGAGTACCACCTTGACAACCAACATTAGAATATTGCAGTAAAGGCCTTCCATATTCACTTTTGCCAGTCAGTACGGGAGAGGTTCATAATGGCATTCCAAGTACCACCAGAGATGTCTCAAGTACCACCAGAGGTACGCGTACCACAGTTTGAGCACCACCGCTCTACATGTTTCAGTTCTATAGTTGTACTGTACAGTACAGTGCAGTGCAGTGGAGTGCAGTACAGTACAGTAGCATACAGAATGGTGCAGTATAATAAAGTACAGAGTATAGTACAGTACAGTAGCATACAGTACGGTGGAGTCTAGTTAAGTACAGTACAGTAGCATACAGTACGGTGCAGTATAGTACAGTACAGTACAGTACAGTAGCATACAGTACGGTGGAGTCTAGTTAAGTACAGTACAGTAGCATACAGTACGGTGCAGTATAGTACAGTACAGTACAGTAGCATACAGTACGGTGCAGTACAGTACAGTAGCATACAGTACGGTGCAGTACAGTAAAGTAAAGTACAGTACAGTACAGTAGCATAAAGTACGGTGGAGTCTAGTTAAGTACAGTACAGTAGCATACAGTATGGTGAAGTCTAGTACAGTACAGTACAGTACAGTAGCATACTGCACGGTGCAGTAGAGTACAGTACGGTATATCACATTACAGTACAGTACAGTACAGTATAGTAGAGTACAGTACTGTGCAATACAGTAGAGTACAGTATTGTCTTATAGACGTTAGCCCTCCAAAGCCAATAGGATTTCCACCTGCTGTTGTTTTAAGTTTTTGAAAGACTATTTTAGTAGCCTATGTGAGAGAGGGAAGGCAGGCAGACATGTTTTAAACAAAGGACCACACCCACAAATAAAAAATAACGAGCAAACAATAAATTAAGTGGTTAGGTAGCCAACATGTCATCTAGATTAAAGCCAAAAGTAGATGGAAAAACAGACATGTTACCATTTTGCTCTTTTAAAACAAAGTATCTGTCAATATACTGTATGGATGGTGTATTGCGTATTATTTGATTATTCATAATTTCCTAAGCATAAATGCCCTTATCACTCCATTGTACGCTTAGGACTGCGATATACATATCTGAACATTAATCAGCATACATTTGTCATTTGACTGCTGTCATTTGACAGCTGTCACTGACACTTGATATGTACATGTATTATTGACTTGATTGATATGACTATATTTCAGTTGGACTCCTAGGGTTAAATCATTGAGGGGGTCCTAAGGAAGTAGTAGTAGTTTGTGTGTGTGCGCGCATGTGTAAGTGGGATTAAAATTATTGTTTGCCATCTTTATCTGAAGAGCAGACTGAGTGTCTGAACCTGCTAATGCTAGCATGCTAACATTGGGACAGTTATGTGTGGCCCAGTTCAAGGGTTTATCTCTTCTCCCCTAAATTTTCTAACCACAATTTTCCTTTTGGATGTTATAGATATGACCCACTGCAAATTTTAAAAACTCTTAATGAATGTTGGTTCAATAGCTAAATGCCCAGAAATGAGCTCTCAATTGTAGAGTGATCTCATTCTGACCATGGTTTTTATGATTTTCCTGTTTTTGAATATAAATAAGACATATATAACATTGTTTTTATGGTAAGTTTTGCACATATTTTCAAAGTTCAGTTTGTATACATCACACACAAATAGGTGGATTGGCCCATAACACGATTATGTCCAGGCAGTACAGCATTTTACAACTATTGTCTGGTTTTGGGCAGCCATCTTGGATTTACCACATAAAAATGACCTTAATGACATTGAAATTTGGGGCACCCCTTCTGAAATGATGGAGAACACCCTAAGGAAGGTCTACACCGATTTTGGTGCTTCTATCCAGCGCGTAACGATTAGGCCCCTTTTGGACGCTAAGAGACCCAGCTAAAACGAAGTGTGACGTCTCCAAATGTGTTACTTTTCTAGCTTGTGTGGTATCGAATGCGACGCCATGTTGGTTTGGGGTGCTTTGAAATGTTTTATGAATTGAAAGGGTGCCTCACCTAAAAAAGGTTGAGAAACATTCTGTAACTTCACTACTCACATGTAGTAGACAATGTTAAAGCATCAAAAGCTATATTATAAATGATTCGTCATTTTAACAATAGAAGGTAATACATGATTAATAAGTCTGGTAACAGACAATTGTAGTTTAGGTTTGCAATCTAAGAAATCAATCAATCAAAAATATTTATAGAGCACATTATCATACATACATGTCTTTCAATGTGCTTATGAATAGAGAAAAGAGAAGAAAAAACTAAGCTGTGGGAATAGATGTGCGTAATTAACTAACTATCACCACAGGCAGATGAGATTAATTTCTTTTTAAAACAGGATTCTGTTGGGGCAGTTCTAATTTGGACAGGAAGTCAGTTCCAGAATTTTGCAGCATAATGACTACATGCCATTTCACCCTGTTTAGACCTGACCCCGGGCACAACCAGTAGAGGAGATTCTGAAGACCTAAGACATACACTCACCGGCCACTTAATTAGCTCTCGAGTGCTGAGTTGGACCCCATTCTGCCTTCAGAACTGCCTGCAACAATACTCGGGTAGGCTGCAGTCCAAGTGGCATTCCAACAAAGATAAATTGCTACATTGGCCCAGAAGAAAATATCCTTATGCCATTATATCACCAGCCTGAAATGTATATGGACGGCAGGGTTGACCCATGTTTTCATGTTGTTGATGCCAAATTCTGACCATTCCACCTGAGTGTTGCAGTAGATAAAGACTCATCACACCAGGCAACATTTTTCCGATCTTCTAGTGTCGTTCATGGTGAGCCTGTCCTAATTGTTGCCTCATTTTCCTGTTCTTAGCTGACAGGAGTGGCAGAAAATGCGGTTTTCTGCTGCTGTAGCCCATTTGCCTCAAGATTTGATGTTCTGTGTAATTAGGGATTCTTTATGTATACCTCAGTTGTAATGAGTGGTTATTTTGACTTAATGTTGCCTTTGTATCATCTCAAACTAGTCTGGCCGTTCTCCTCTGTCCTCTGCCATCAACAAGGCATTTTTACCCACAGAATCGCTGCTCAATGCATTTTTTATGGAGACAGAGCAACACTGTGAGCGAATGGGTTAATTTGTGAAGAAGCAGTGATGCTTTTACTATGCAGTGCAAGATGCAAAGCATAGATTAAATTAAGGTGAAACCATTTTCCAGTCTTCCTTATGAAGATAAATTTAAATCAAGACACAGGGCAGACAAACACCCAATATTGTCAGTTCTCGTGGTATTAACTGTCAACTGGCTAACTGCAAGTCCCATGACAAGGAATCTGTACAGTTGGCCATGTCCAAGAAATATTTAATGATTTGGCGCCCCCTAGCGGCAGGCTGATCAACCAGTGGTGAGCAGAGGAAAACACAACAAACATAACAAGCAATAACCTGCTTAGCGGAGGTAATAATAACAATGGTCAGTATAACATTCCCCAAACAATATAGCTGGGCAATGAGTAAATTAAACGTGTGCCAGTGGCACCCAACTCTCTGTTAGACTCCCCACCACAGGTCAGTTTGTGCGTTTATTTCAGAACGCTCTGCTGCAAGACTTCTCACAAAGACCTGCATTCAAATATTAATTAATAAAAATTTCCCTATTAAAAAACTAGCTTCTCAACAAGAGTTTCAACAAGAGTCGTTTAGTGTCTAAGGCCATTTGTTGCTGTATGTCAAAATGAAAATACTACCCCAACTTCACTAGGTCCTTTCTGCCCTCTTTCACCAAGGTCTACAAAAATCACTTGGCAAAACGCATGTGCATAACCACACATATTTGTCTAGGGAAAGGTCATACATACATGTAGCTGTAACAAGTTCCCCTTTGACAAACAGCTTCAGTAGACCTGTGTATAAGTCTCAAATGGGTTTCCAAGGCCAAATGTATCAACTAAACTGTTGAAATATAGTAATAATGTCCAAGGGTTTCTATAACCGCTTTTGAGGGGGAAAAAGATGTTCCAACCCCTGTAAGTCCCTGGTACATCACAACATCTTTCTGTCACTTCCAGTAAATTCTACAAAGCCCACTTACAAACGGTACCAGCCACTTTATGATAGGTCAAAGTATATGGCCACAGGAACCATAGACACTGTGCAAAACCTCCCAAAAAATAAAAAATACCCAAAATAGCCCGAAAGCTTATAATTTCACCTTCTTACTCCACAAGTATTAATGAGAGAAAACACACAATGTGATAATTTCAGATTCAGTGCATGTAGGGCCCACACACACACACACACACTCACTGTTTTGTTCGTTAACAATTGTGTACTGTCATCAAGGTCCGTGTCATCCGAGGAACTCAATACATTTGTGGTCTTTCTGGCTCTCTTCTGTACCGGAAAGAGAAGATACAGCATGTAATCAAAAATAAGATCCTACTGACTTTTTCAGCTGACACCTTTCTTAGATAAGTAAACAAGTATAGGCCTAACAATGTACATTATTTAACATGGTAATATAACAATAAGAATAATAACCTTTGGTGCCTCCTTTTGGGTCCATATGTCCTCGTCATTCTGGAATGCTTTTTTTCTCCATCAATTCATTGTAATTGTCTGCATACAAAAAGTGTGCAAGAATGGAAAGGGAAAGAAATTAGGCCTACAGAAATACAGATTTGTCAGTGACAGATTGTAACCAAAGACTACTAATGTGTTGGCCTGGCTGACATAGGCCTACTAAAGCTCCAGTCCAGTATATTATTATTGTTGTTGTTGTTATTAATAATAATAATAACGACTATGATTAGTATGATGATAGTAATAGCTGATAGAGGCCTAATCAACCCTTCAAAGTAATAACAGTGTAATAAGTCCAAGCTAGCCTTATGTGCCATACCAATACATTTTTATTATTTTTAAGCCAAGGGCCTTGCAGGCTACATGACGATTTTAATGAAATGGAAACAGGCGGAGATCGACGGGTTCATCCCTACATGTTCTGACCTCCATCTTGGTCTTGGCTTAGGCCTACATGGCTAAGACTAGTAGCATCTACACCCTGGGTTTCCAACCAGCACAACCTCCTTGATTCATAATGTTTTTTAATAAGAGATGAGTAATAACAGCAATGGCACAATAAACATGACACAATGACTGGTCGTCCTGGCCCTGTTCTTTAGTTTAAAATGCATTGCCTTGGCCTACATCATCATGTAATCATTCTGGCATTCGAAATATGCACACAAAATATTTTTTGTTTTGTTTTAACATGTGTGGTGTTGTACAGTAAGGCCTAGGCCTACTTACCGCCCAAGAGCAGGAGTTTGGCGGCCAATACCTGGGAATCACCGTGGCGGCTGCGGCTTGGCAAACAGACCTCCACGTAATGGAGGTCAGGGTTAAGGAATTGAAGGCGGTTCCTAGTTTGGTTTGCGATATCCCTATGATTCTCTACTATAATGTCACTCGATTCCACCCTCACAGAATGTGAGTCTGGGAAATAAAATAGTCCAAATTTAGGGAACTGACTGTGAGCGGTCGCCATATCACGCGCACGTGTCTTTATCAGTTCGTCCAGCAGCGTCCGTTGATGATGAGGATGATGATGATGAGCAGGAGGAGGAGGAGGAGGAGGATTATTCAAATTTTGAAACAGATCCAAGGCTAGTGATAAACAAGTACAAGTTGACAATTGTATCCTACATGGATAGAGCTGCACTAATCATGTTTTCCCCTTGTCACTCAGGCGTAGGCTACCCTAGCCTAGGCTACTATGCAACATTTGCCAAAATCCACGAAGATCCTAAGGAAATCTGATGACAAAGAGGTAGGCTCGGACGGACTAATCTAACGAAGTAGAACTAGCATAGGCCTAATTGTATTTTCCTTGCCTCATAGGTAATGAAGAAGACTTTGCAGATTTTTTTTTACATAGAGACATTTCATTTGCAGAAATTTAGGCCTCAAAATTCAAGCCTATGCCGAGAGCTATGAGAAGAAAGATGCTGCTTAGGCCTAATGATGAGGCCTTGCCATGTCTATTAGTCAGCTACTTGTGCTAATCAATTTAAGTGGGTTACCAATAGCAAATTTTACTTGTGCTTTTTATTTAATAGGCCTGCAGCAAAACATCAAGTTTTTGCAGTTTCACTTGCTGCATGTCAATTCAACATGACTATGCGTGTCTAGGTCTACTAAAAAACCCCTGACCTTATATCAATCTGTTTGCAGAACAGACCCCGGCATTACAAAACCTTTCTTTGTAGAAGTGAGACACGAATTCCAAGGTCCAGCATAAACCGAAAAAGAAATGCACTGGTAAAATAATTATTTGTTAATCTCATTATTCACAGTAACTGTGTATGTGCTGTTGTCTTAAGAAAAAGAAAAAACTGTGTTGTACTGCATTATGCAACGTGAATAAGGTTCCTGTACAGGGATGTCAAACTCAGGCCCGGGGGCCATATTTGGCCCGTGGAGCCATTTTATTTGGCCGGCCAGATCATTTCAAACGTGTATTACAGTTGGCCCACATACACCATAACTGTAGGCCTATATATTACGATTTGAACATGAACATTTGTATATCACAGGAATATGAGTGGGCCCAGGCCATTGAAAGAACTCACACTCAAATGAAACAGAATGTGCAGACACATTTGAACTATGATGGGAATCTGTTTAGACATTCATTTACACAAAAACAATTTTGGTCCATTTTTGTAAAATATATATACGTATATATATATATATATATTGAGTTTGGCCTGCTCCAGATTTTGATTTTGGCCCTCGGTCAATTTGAGTTTGACACCCCTGCTGTAGTAGATTATTAATCTTGGAATATTTGGAATACTTTTCTGTGTTAGTGTCTGCATTTCCCCATTTTGGGTTTGTGTTTGGAATTCCTTGGAATCCTTTTTTTTGCCCCACCTAGGCCTCCAGTCTACTCCAGTTCCCCTCCCAACTCAAACCCTTGACAGTGAAATCATGACAAAAAAATAACAATTAATTCCTTGCACATTTGGGTTTGAACCAGGTATTGACAGCCCTTAATTCCAGATTTCTTTCTAACTTTAAATTGTTTTGTGACACAAGGTCCCTCTTCCATCAAATCAAGACAGCAGTGCTGAGATTTTCCTCGGCCCAAAAACTGCTAAACGGCCAAGAAGTGAACTGAACGAGTCAACCTGGGTAGGTGTTCCATATTTCTATGAAGACTGCACAGTATTATGCACCAATTCACATATTGAACTGTCCATTTCTCACAATTAATTTCTACATGTCATGCATATTTCATTCTTTTGTTGCTATATCTCGCAATACTAATAGATTGTTTTTTTTACACCACATTTAGCATGTTGCAGATGGATCAAGTACTGGGTTGCAGCCATCACCATCACTTTAAGGCATGGTTTGCCACTTACTTTGTCATGCAGTACATCTTCCAACTGTCATGTGCATGAAACAGAGTATTGCAGGGGGACTCTTCCTCAATCTAACACTGTAGCCGTTGTTTGTGAACACTGGGGAGAGAATTTGGCATACAATATAACCTCGCGTTGTCCAGGTCTTAATTGATCTAGCATGTGGCCCCGTTAAAAACCCAGTGGTGGTGGTTTGCCCAGCAGAAAACCTTTGAAGCACAGGGCTAGTGTTGGTGATCCTGTGGGTCAGAGGTAGCCAAGCTGTGCCCTCCTAGTGACGCATTACTTTTAGCGTTGCAACTAGTCAGGTCAAGAGCAATGTAAGTACCGGTACTTTCTGAGTTCCCGAAAATACGGGAACTCCTCCCACTCTGTCGGTAAGCAAACAGCCATAAGTAAACCAAGGGAGGTGGGTCAACCATGCCGTTTGGGAAATGTTAATTGTGAAGTTCATTGGTCAGACCAAGTCATGAAGAGATTTGAACGTCGATGATAATCAGGCTAGGTCAGAGGTCTGCTTGGGAAATGTGTCCATACACAAAATGTGGAGGACACAAGTCCATGTCCAGATATAATTTCACTTAATTTATCTTGTGTGACACAAGGTCCCTCTTCCATCCAATCCCGGGGATTCATTTCTACATGTCATGCATATTTCATTCTTTCGTTTCTATATCTCGCAATACTAATAGATTGTCTTTTTTACACCACATTTAGGATGTTCCAGATGGATCAAGTACTGGGTTGCAGCCAGCACCATCACTCAGTACATGGCAAAGCCAAACACAGGTAATGTCAACCTTCTGCTATTTACAACTTGGTCCTTTAAGGCATGGTTTGCCACTTACTTTGTCATGCAGTACATCTTCCAACTGTCATGTGCATGAAACAGAGTATTGCAGGGGGACTCTTCCTCAATCTAACACTGTAGCCGTTGTTTGTGAACACTGGGGAGAGAATTTGGCATACAATATAACCTCGGCGGTGTCCAGGTCTTAATTGATCTAGCATGTGGCCCCGTTAAAAACCCAGTGGTGGTGGTTTGCCCAGCAGAAAACCTTTGAAGCACAGGGCTAGTGTTGGTGATCCTGTGGGTCAGAGGTAGCCAGGCTGTGCCCTCCTAGTGACGCAACACTTTCAGCGTTGCAACTAGTCAGGTCAAGAGCAATGTAAGTACCGGTACTTTCTGAGTTCCCGAAAATACGGGAACTCCTCCCACTCTGTCGGTAAGCAAACAGCCATAAGTAAACCAAGGGAGGTGGGTCAACCATGCCGTTTGGGAAATGTTAATTGTGAAGTTCATTGGTCAGACCAAGTCATGAAGAGATTTGAACGTCGATGATAATCAGGCTAGGTCAGAGGTCTGCTTGGGAAATGTGTCCATACACAAAATGTGGAGGACACAAGTCCATGTCCAGATATAATTTCACTTAATTTATCTTGTGTGACACAAGGTCCCTCTTCCATCCAATCCCGGGGATTCATTTCTACATGTCATGCATATTTCATTCTTTCGTTTCTATATCTCGCAATACTAATAGATTGTCTTTTTTACACAACATTTAGCATGTTCCAGATGGATCAAGTACTGGGTTGCAGCCAGCACCATCACTCTGTACAGGGCAAAGCCAAACACAGGTAATGTACAGCTAAAAACCTCTATTGGTTTACCGCCGCTGAATGATGAATGCGGATATGTGTTGTGGTAAAAGATCTTAAATTCAACTACAGTTTATATCATGTAAGGGGAGGTTTTGTCAATTTTTTTCTTTACAAATAGTTTTTCCACAATGCGGGAAGACCTTCACAGGCTAGCTGTCTGCTAATGTGTAGTATTTGGATTTGGCCTCATAAATACACCTTGCTGACTCAATGCATAGCAATCTAGAGGGAACATAATACAGTTTACACTAAGTCTTTGTACAACTAGTCTTGAATTTGATATTGATAATTTGAGATAAAGGACACAGCATGTAAAAGGATAATTTAGTCGTGTACTAACCTCAACTCTGACAACTCTATGAGAAGTTTTCAAAAAAATACATTATCTGCGTTGTCACAATTTTTTAGCTCCATAGGAAGGGCAACCAGTTAAATTGCCTGATTGTAAAATCATGTTTAGGACAAGACATAACACTAGTTTTTATTAGTTAAGAGCAAGCTGGTCCACTTCAAAGGAGACTGGGCCAAGGACGACTGGAGCACACAGGATACGTTTTTTTCTGTTTTTATTGTGGTGCGAGCATGATTAACGTTTCGACGCAATGCGTCTTAATCAGAATCAAACCATACTGATGGTAATGTAATTAACTCTTTAGTTTTCTCCATTGTGTCTTCTTCAACATCTGCTGCCTTTACTTCACCCTGCTCCTAATGATTGTGTTAATTTGTCATGGTCATGAATATCCCGCAAAACAATGATTTGGCTCAGGTTTGAGGGCTGTGTTTTCTAAGTCTATTCTCCATCTATACAAGAACCGTGGTATAGGACATCAACATTTCTGAAAATGGTAGAATTGTAGCACTTGTGTTTACTCAGATATTATTTTTTATTTAACAGGACACAACAGAACACTACCTCAGAGCATCTCAACCAGTCCCAAGATCCTGCAGTAATGGACTAGGCCAACAGGTACTTCCAATTCAATATGCAGTGTGGTAATGAAAATGACTGAATATGTGCACTATAATTTCCCCATGTTCAGGGTATCTGTGATGTAAAAGAACTGCAATTTCAGGTTTTATTCAGTTTCTGCACAACATAATGTGTTGTATTTGATGTACTGCAATAATGCATCACAGATGAATGTAAAAAGCTGGATGACTGACTGATATGTTATCTTTTAAGGATTCTGAGGGGGATGACCTTATATACCCAGGAGCACCTACGTATAACCAAAGGACAAAGTCTGCTTCTGTTAATGGCCTACATTCTGAGGCACAATCTGACTGGGGTAGCTCTTGAACATCTTCTTCAAATATTCAATGTACACTTCCCAGGGTCAGTGCCCGCGACTTCATACCTCTTCAATAAAGCATATGGACGTTATGGACAGTATGAACCACATTTTTACTGTTCTGGCTGTACCAGCTACATAGGTAATGCCACAAATCAGGAATTGATACAGGAGTGCTCAATATGTCACATGGCATTTGATGCAGACATAAATCTCAAGAATGGATCATATTTCATTGTTTTGGATCTAGCGAGTCAAATAAAAGACATTCTTGAAAGTCCTCAAACGACTGTAACTAAGAATGTGTCAGCAAATGGTGTTTTCACCGACATACAATCCGGTTTGCAATACAAGAGACTGATTGGGACAGAAAATGTTGGAGAATCTCACATTAGTCTCCACTGGAACACTGATGGCATTCCTATTTTTAAAAGTTCAAAGAGTCAGTTATGGCCAATACAGTGTCAGATTATAGAACTCAATGCAAAAGATCGCAAAAACAATGTCTGTGTTCCGTGCTTGTGGTTTGGTGAGGTCAAGCCAAACATGACCACACTCCAGACACCATTTGTTGACCAGCTGCTTAAGTTGGAGGAAGAGGGAATATCTTGGACAGACATACACATCTGCCACCACTCATCTAAGGTGCATGCATTAGTCTGTAGTTCAGATTCAGTGGCACATGCTCAAATCCGCAACACCAAACAGTTTAACGGACAATACGGCTGCGACTCCTGTTACCATAAAGGTAGTCCATACTCAAACCTTACCCCCGAACCCGTTCTCAGGTCAGAATCTCAACACTTTGTACATGCAATGTCAGCAACATCACAGCAACCTGTGATGGGGGTGAAAGGTCCCTCTCCTCTCATGAAGTTGTCTAAGTTTCAAATGATTAATGGATTTGTGCCTGAATACCAGCACAGTGTGTGCCTTGGGGTGACTCGCCAATTAATGAAATAGATCCAAAGCACCATGCAAAACCATGGTACATTGGCACTAACTCTGAGAGGATTGATGAGCAGTTGCTAGCCATCAAGCCTCCAGTAGAATTAACTAGAGTGCCATGTGCTGTATAGGAGCGTAAATTTTGGAAAGCCTCAGAGTGGAGATCATTCCTTTTGTTTTACGCTTTACTTGTACTTTCTGGTATTCTGCCAAAGAAGTACCTGAACAATCTTTTCCTCCTTGTGTTTGGCATTTACACACTGTTACAGGAAAAGATCCATACAGTTGACATTGACAACGCAGAAAAGGCACTGAAAAAATTTGTAATGGGATTCGAAAAGTTGTACGGTCGAGAAAATATGACTTTTAATGTGCATTTGATGACCCACATTTCAGCAAGTGTCAGGAACTGGGGACCTCTGTGGGCCACATCCACATTTTCATTAGAGAGTTTTAATGGCACCCTACTTAAATACTTTAATGGGACCACATATGTCCAAGACTAGATTGTCAAAAGATTCCTCAAATGGCAAGATCTTTCAAAACATGCAAATAAAAGAATGAACAGTGCCAATGATACAGTGATACTGCAAAACAGTAAGCGTAAAACAGCAAAATCACTGCCTCTGTCAGACAACGTTAGGATATTTGGTAGTTCCACTACAGTGAATCTGCCAGTACGGCACATGCTTGCTATTGAGGAACTAGTAGGTGTACGTGTACAACATGGCCTGTATTATGACCGTTTTATTGTTGATGGTGTACTCTATCACTCTGACACCTACAAAGGACTGAAGAAAAGAAACAATTCTGTCGTACAATTGTCTGATGGCACAATATGCAAGATATTGAGCATTGTGGCATTCAACATAGGTAGCACACAGCAGAGTTGTGTTTTGGTCAGGGAACTTTTCAGGTCTGGAAGTGTAATGTATAGGGATGCTGAACTTAAAATTTCTTCCAGATTTGTGAATGAAGTGACTGAGTCCCATAGCATTCATGCGGTGTGTCCACAATCTTTCAAAAGGAAGTGTGTCATGGTTAATGTCAAAAAGATGTATGTGATTGCCTTACCAAATGCAATTGAAGGGGACTGATGTAAATGTGACCGTATTGATACATTCAAATAACTTTAAATTAGCTTCATTGATTGTAGGTAATTTCATGAGATTTGTTCAAATGGAGCAATATGTAGTGCCATGTAAAAGTTATTGCTTGTATCTTAGCGTTCCAAATTGTTTATCTTTCCTTTGTGATTGTCTTTATTTTCTATGTACAGGGACATTGAAATGTGATAGAACATGTTGTGAATAAAATACTGTAATGCATACAGCACAACAACACTGTCTTTTCTGGAATATGTAATGTATTTGTGGTGTTCCTGCAAAGTGTTGATGTAGAAATAAGTTGCTACAATAACGCAATGAAATGCCTCAAAGTTTACACATGTACCATTCAAGACATCTGCAGTGCTGAAATGTAGCTTAAGATAATTACAATTTTGTAGGCTTATGTTTGTGAACATATAAGAAATATGCAGTTTGGCCAGTAATTAGTTTATTTATTTTGTAAATATACTTAAAATACATTTAAATACAATACACTAATAGTTTAACACATTACTTTTAATATACAAATGTACTTAAAATAGACTTAACATTGAATATACTAATAGTATATTTAACAGTACCACACTTAAGCACATTACTTTAAAAATACAAATGTACTTACAATACATTTAAATACAATACACTAATAGTGTATTTTATAATACTACACTTTAACACATTACTTTTAAAATACAAATGTACTTAAAATAGACTTAAAATTGAATATACTAATAGTATATTTAACAATACCACACTTTAGCACATTACTTTAAAAATACAAATGTATTTACAATACATTTAAATACAATACACTAATAGTCTATTTTAGAATACTACACTTAAGTATATAACTTTTAAAATGTAAAGATACTTAAAATACACTTAAAATATAATACACTAATAGTATACTTTATAATGCTATACTTTAGCACATTACTTTTAAAATACAAATGTACTTAAAATAGACTTAAAATACAATATACTAATAGTATATTTGACAATACTACACTTTAGCACATTACTTTTAAAATACAAATGTACTTACAATACATTTAAATACAATACACTAATAGTGTATTTTATAATACTACACTTAAGTATATAACTTTTAAAATACAAAGATACTTAAAATACACTTAAAGTATAATACACTAATAGTATACTTTATAATGCTATACTTTAGCACATTACTTTTAAAATACAAATATACTTGAAATACACTTAAAATATAATGCACTAATGGTATATTTTAAAAATAGTACACTTGGCACATTACTTTTAAAGAAACACTATGCAACTTTTTCATAGTCATGAAATGGCTTGGTACTCAAGATTTTGCTTGACTGACCCGTAATGGGGAAAATGGCAATATTTCCATCACCGCCTAGTGCTCCTGCTCCGAAACAGCACTTGCAGTTTTGCCTGGCGGCGCCGCGCCTTTTGTTGTTGTGCAATTTGTGGCCGCTAGGGGCGTCTAGATTTCTATGCTGTATGAGCGGAGCGAGACCTATTCCTTCGTTTGCTAACTAAGCAGCAACCAAGGAGGTCTACATAAGGCAGCAGCTTGCTGAAAGCTGGCTACTGGCTACTGGCTAGCTGATTGTAAAATATCACGCTGGCATGCAGTGAAAACAACGAATGGGACTGCAAATAAATCACGAGATAATTGAGATGAAAGGTTTGGACAGGCAAATAAATCGCTTGTGTGAACATTGGAAAAGGGCTTCAAACCGGAGAGAGCCGAACGCCAAAAGATGGGGATTGTATCATTCATTCACTACACTGGGATGTATGCATTAGCATTCTCAAAACCCACGCCACCTCGTTTAGTTTACAAAGATACACAAATGTATACGAGTTGAAATCTGATGTCGCACATTTTATTTGATGTCAAAGGACACAATCAGTCGAGCGAGGCTAAAAATATATGTTGTTGCCGATCAAGAGGAGACGAAACGTGATCTCTAGTCGGCATATGGATGTCCACTTTCACTTTCAACACCACAGGAGATAAAACCGCGTCTTGTCACCTCGACTTCGAAATCGTTATTATGACAACAAAATAGCCGTTTGTTTCCTCGTTCTTCTAATGTAGGCTGCAGGTACTTTAAAGTTACTAGAAATGTGAAATAAAGACGGGGATATCTGCCGAGAACAAGTGGATCAAATAATATCCATCTGAGGGAAGTGCAAACATGATTGCAGTTGTGTGAAGTGAATTACGAAGCAGCCAACTCATAAGCAAGGGGGGGAATCTCACATAGGCCTATGATAAAGCCCCTTAGAAGTGGAGAGAACTGAATGCAAGGAAGGGAATCTGGTTAATTACAGAAGACGACGAAATTTAATTCGCACATTATCTCGAAGCCAATGTCTGTCTAATTTAGTTCAATGCACATTTTCGGCAGAACCACTAGAGGCCGCTATAAAGTTGTTTATATCTATGTGTTTATGTCAAAGTTGCATAGGATCGCAATACAAATATACTTAAAATACATTTAAAATACAATACACTAACAGTATATTTTATAAAACTATATTTAAGTACATAACTTTAGTAATACAAATGATTTTAAAATATATTTAAAATACACTAAACTATAAGTGTATTTTAAAAAACCATACTTAAGTACTGTACTTGATAAATAGAGTGTACTTAAAATATACTTTCAGAAAATTAAATATATTTTAAGTACACTTAAGTACAAATTTTTTTGACTTGGGATTCGAAGTGCGCTTAACAGAAACATCCGGCGCTGAATTATTTGGGATAAAAGTTTTACACTTTCTCAAACATTTCAAAGCTGGGTCCCCCTTTTCCACTGCATGAGTGCTGCATGATGAAAAACAAGGTCAGCATGAACCACTTATAATTCCATGTTCCCAATGCATTGTGTTAAGATACGGTTAGTAAACAAAATGTTAGTTTGTTAAATGTTAAATGTTGTTAGAATGAAGGCGGACTACTTGTGTAGTTCTCTCAACCACCTCAACCTCCTTGAGAAGCACCCACTCTGGTGGCTAATGATCCACTGGGTCTTCCTTTCAGCTGCAACCTGTGATAAGACATCTGACACCAAAACAGTTACATGCATAGTATGGCTTGTATTGCAACAAACCTTCAACATCATTAGACAATTTCAACCATAGGTGTAAGAACTCATACAGTGTAAACTTTGACCCAATTAAAATTCAATCTTTGCACATATTGTTTCATCCATTCAACCTTCCCCTGATATTAGGGATGAGACACTGTGACACACATGCTTACAACCCAATTTTTTCTCAACCGTCTATGAAGTTTTATTTTAATGACCATCATTACAAAACCATATTTTCATTGAAAACCTGTACGTTAGAATGAAAAAAAAAGAAACTGGATCCCTGTTTGAGGACCTTCTCATAATGGGTAGCCTACTGGCTCTGGCCAACCAGTGTATGCATCCACGGTGACCAAGAGACATCGGCACCCTCTCACAAATCATGTCTGTGTTATTCAATAGCTCTTGTCCAGATATTTTGGTAAAAGAAACATCAATTGGTGTGGGTGCACAGTGTGTCTACCATTGTAATATGTGCACACTTAACATTCACGTTAGGTCATTTAATTCCCCTGCATTCAAATTACGCTTGCTCCGTTGCCTACCATAAGCTGGGACATAATACGTACTAGGCTATATCATGTCAAACCTTAAAAACAAGATCTCCATTACTGTTGTTGGCTTAGTGTGATGCAAAATAGCCTCATCTGTGTGTATGTAATTTATTAATTGAAACTCATTTGAAGGCACGGCATGTCAAAAACAATGTAAGGAGAACCAGGTGACCAAAGTGAACTGGGAAGATCATTTAACATAGGCTACATAAGAAAATTATGGCCTATTTTCTCACTGCCATAACATATATATCTGACTGTGCTTTAACCTAATGAGCCTAATGTAACACGATGCCTTCTCTGTAGCCTACATGAGTAGGCCTACATTAAAATTGGTGTCTGTGTTCAATCAGTAGGCCTAATGTTATGTAATCTCTTACTCATGGTTTATAACTATTTAGTGTCATTAGTGTCCGTAAGGTGAGTTTACTCATCTCATACCATTTGTGTTGATGTCAATTCAACAGCTACCAGCCTTCTGGTCCCCTAGTCTATAATAGGCCTACAATTTCACTTCCCACTGTTAATCATTCACTTTCCCATAAAGGCCTATGCATATATCTCATTATAATTACATACTTCAAAGTAACCTGGTAGGGGGTGGTCAGAGGGGTGTATGGACATAGCATTAGCGACCAGGGACGCCACTGATGGTACGACGCCACTGGGCCGACTCCGGTTCTGTCTGAGTGTCGGGTGCTGCACCAGCAGCCATCATCATGTGTGAAGTGGTTGGATAGTTGGCAGAGAACAGTTCATTTCATATCCATTTGCACAATGCATGAATCCATCAGCCCCATGGTCTGAAGCCCCACAGTTCACAAACAGATCCCGCCCCATCAACTTGACTGGGCAGGGTCGCGGAAAAATAGAGGACGGGGTCAGCCAAACCCGCCTCCGCCTGAGCCCTCGGGGCTCCTCAGTAACTGGTTCATACATCCACTTGGAGACTGTCCATAGTGAGCCATGTCTGCATGAGGTGCCTGATTATGTGGAGGCACCTTTGATGGTGGTGTGAATATTTTCGACTGCGCTGTAATGGTGGTTGCTGTTGGAAAACTTCAGTACCCCAATTCACTGGGCATTGTCTCGCCCAGTGTCTAAAGTGGCCACATGTAAAGCACGTCTCAGGAGGGGACGTATCCTGGAGCCTGCCACGTCCCCTACCCCAACCTCTGAAACCCCCACCTCACTGTCTTCTAGAAATACCCACTGATAATTTTGTCCAGACCAATGTTGTCCTTGCCATGCCTGTGGGAAAATACCCCACCATGTTGGGAATCAAAACAATCCGGCTGCTGTTGTTGAATCATTTGTGTGTTGTTGTTATTTTTCTTTACATCATTCAACTTTTTTCTAGCCTCCTTTAAGTTGAGTTCCACCAATTGTCCCTGTGCCAAATCATTTCCCTGCTTTTCCACACTTTGTTTCTCTAAATATTTTTTTAAAGTGATATTTGAAATGACGTTCCCAATGTTCAGTATTGGCACCTGGGAGATTTGGATTTGACTCCATCACTTCCCTAACGGATTTTGGGAGAGCTGACAGTATTGCCTTCCTGAACAATGTGGTGTGTAACTCCCCCGCACTAGGGTGTTCCCCCGCTACATCAGTCCATGTATCTTTGCTCTTAGACAAAAACTCAGTAATGTCCTGTCCATCTTTGTATGTGAATGTCAGTGTATGCATAGCTCCTGGCGGCACTGGGAAGCGTTTGCGCATCGCAGTACCAATTGCAGTAGCATAATATGTAAACGGTAGGGAATCAGGTATTTGTCTGGTACCTGCTTGCATTTCCACTTGTTCCATCTCCCATGGGCTTGTTTTCTCGCACATTAGTGCACGCCAATCTCCGAGCGTTAACTTGTGTCCCATGGTGGCTTTCATTAATCTAACCATCCATGGGCCACCTCCCTCCGAAGGTGAAGGTAATTTAGCCAAAATGCATTTCATATCTGCAAATGCAAATGGTTTATATTCATATGCTGGTGGCTGAGGGGGTGGTGCTGTGGGTGTGATATTCTGTGTCAATTCAGCCTTTCCTGTCCTAGTCTCATTCTTCCTCTGTGTGAATTGTAATGCTGCGCATGTAACAAACATATCATGCAGATACTTTCTACGATCATCCAAAGATTTTTTCTGCTTCTTCCACCGACCTTTCCCTAACTTCGATGGCTTTGTTTTCTCATATTGTTCCAACTCAAACTTTGCCTCATCAGCTGCTTTAGCTAAATATGGCAACAAATTACGTCTCTCATCATTACATGGTACCTTCTCCTTCAACTTCAACTCGCTCCATATTTTCATACATGTCTTGTTCCAATACCGTATTCCATCTTGTCTTACTTTTCACTTGCAACTGTGACTCTGTCACACCCCAAAGGGGCGGGTTTTCGAACTAATTACCTTCAACACCAGGGAGCTTGCTGAACCAATCAATAAAAACCAGAGACTGAATTATCAAAATTTAAAAGGTACATTTTATTAATTAAAATAGTATTAAAAGAGTCCAATGTCCAAAGTCAGCAAGTCCAATCCAGGGGTCCGCCTCCAAGTCGTCGGTCCGGGCCATCCACTGCAAGAGAGGCAAAGACTTCGGTAGAGGATGGATAGCCACGTAGCACGTATGTTCTGCTCAACCCACCCAGCCAATATTACAGTAGTCACTGCACACAAATTAGGGGCCATTTTCATTACAGCACGGCCATGCAATTCATTATAGGATGATCACTGCAAATACCCTTACTCCATAATAAGGGCAGTAAATACAACACTCTGCACGCAATCAGGTTCTGAAGTAATAGTCACTGCACACAAGGAAACTAATCACTAATTACACATAACATGGCTGGGGGGAGGGGGGGCAGGAGTGGTCCTACGAGTTCTGAACAGTTGGGGCCACTAAACAGACTGATGGTAACGTGGGGGGGTCCCTCAGAGGTTGACTGGAGGTCTTGCAGACTCAGGATTAAAATGGAGGGAAACTTAACTGAAGGAGGGGCGAACGATTTCACCCCTCACCGCTCCACAGCGCCAAACACAGTTCAGGTCTAGTTGCTTCAGCCACCATCCGCTGCTGCAGCCGATCACGCGGGTCGCTGGTGGGAGGAGGACACAGGAGACAGCAGGCCCGTTACACCAAGCAGACAGTTCACATCAGAAATCCAACACATGGACTGCTTAGACAAAATCAGCAACTTAGCTTCTTGAGGGGTAGACGTTTCCACCCCTCCTCTGGTCCATAGCACCACCGCAACAACCGGAGCCGCTCCCATAGGGTCTTCTGCGGCTCATCCAGCTCTGCTCCGGCTCTCCATAGGAGTTTGTGCTTTCTCTTCAATTCTTCAACTCTGCTTGGGTCTGCTTGGTCTCCTCATGGCCGTCCTTCCTACAGCAACTGCTGCAGGACTCCAAAGGAGTCCTCCCGTTGGCAACCTCTCCCAAAAACCCAGTCTGTCTGACATTAAGTAGCCTGGCCAATAACCCAGTGCACCAATCAGCATGAACCACCCAATTCCCTGCCAGGTGAAGCTCATGGCCTACTAATAGTCACTTAAAGGGATAGCACGGGATTTTTGACATGAATCTGTATGGCATCCCCATCACCAGTGTTATGCATTGACACTGACTTACCCCCGGCAGCATCCTGTGGGCAGAGTTCTCGTCCAGTTTTGGTCAAGTCGAAAGTAGTCCGGCAGGTTTGCTAGACCCAGAAAAATAAAACGTTTATTTTCCCAAAACATTATGTGTTCAAAACAGTGATATTTTTGCATCCCAGAAAGGTTGTCAAACAAAAAGTCACATCTCGTAATCAGTTGGCACTATTTTCTCTCGGTTCGTATCAATGCGCGCGACACCGCAACCTGACAGCTAGGGCCTACCTGTTTGATTCGAGATTGTTTACTCACTCGGCAAGATGTCCGACTACGAAAGCGACGAGGAATTCGACTTCGACTCAGAGCCAAAGGGGTATATGTATGAACCCGAGTATACTGAAGATGAACTGAGACAAATGGAGTTAGATCGGGCCGAAAGAGAGAGGGTGGACAGTGAAGCGACAGTAGAAGCTGAAGCTGGAGCCACAGCTGGACCTGCGGTGTCCAGGTTGGCTGACAAATCTTGGTGCACTTGTTCGAAGTGCGAGATAATGCAGACAGAAGTGGAGTGTTACTGCTGCCACGAGTGGGAGTTAGTAATGCCACAGCTACAAAACCTGTCCATCCATGAAGATGTCGGCGGGACGGCTGCTGCAGTCTGCATCACCAACAACAATGACATCCCTGCCCTCCTGAATGAGGGCGTCTTGAGGACCTTTTTCCATGTTCCCAAAATCAACTGGAAGAGGCGTCCCAGACCAGCTGGACCCGATGGCCAGTTGTCTGCAGAGTAAGTGTTGACTCCTAATTTAGATGATGTAGGCTAGGCCTACAGGCTGTTTCTATTTTAGAACGTTATAAAAGTGCTCAAATATGCATTGACTTTACAGTAGAGCTGTGTTTTAGTATTCTGATTAGTAGTCCAATAGGATAGGACAGGAATATGAGTACCGTCATGATAATATTAGGCTACATTATGTGTTGTATAAGTCTAACTTATTATTTCATTTTCCTTAGAAACTTCAATGTAAAAGAAACTTGTAACAGCCTTCTGAGCTTCACCATGCCTGTAGACATCTCCCTCTTTACTAAATGCCTATCCTACTGTCATAAGCAGCATTTCATCAAAATGTTATTAACTTACCATTCCCTGATAAGAAAGTTTCAATCACTTCATCAAAATGTAGGCAATAAATATAGTACAACACCACAACTGACAAAATCCTTTCCAATACACTTACAACACACACATATTGTATTGCCATATCAAATATGCACCAATTTATGTTGTTTTCAATTTCAGACAGTACAGGCTGATTGCCTATCGCATCGTCCTGGAATGGGGTTTACAAGGAGAGAAGCTTGGTCCAGGCAACAGGAGAGTTCTTCCTTCCTGTGTGGTGGAGCTAATCAGAAGAACCTATCCATCACCAACTGGGCAATATGCAGGTTTCAAGGAGTCAGTGGATGCACAGCAATTGTTTTAAATATTTTAATTCACACATTGTAGATGTTTTACTTATAGAATTTTGACTGTTTTTCTACATTTTCTACTGTTAGTTATTTTACACTAAAAATGTTACAAATTACTTAGACTAAAAATGACTAAAGAACTATGTACATACATTTTTTAAAAAATAAAACTATGTTCCCCAAGACATCAGTTGTAATGGTTTTGATTACTCTTCCATTACAATAACAGTTATGAGAAAATGGGGGGGAAATAATGAAAAGAAAGAAGAAAAACAACGACAAAAAACAATCACAAC